>NC_092876.1:41563695-41688695 GCF_028372415.1 Notamacropus eugenii
GATGTCATCAAAAAGCTGAAGGATAGAACATGGTTATGTGCTGAGGGCAAAGGGAGAAAAGTGGGTAGCCTGAGCGATTCACTGATATCACAATGATGACAGCAAAAAGAGGATCACTAGCACATTAAGTAAACTAATGGAAAGATGTGAACAGTTTTCACTCAGGATTGGTAGGTATGAATGGCTTTCAGTGGGAATTATTGTATTGGCACAACCACAATAATGAACACACAGATTCATCAGTCTGTTTCTGATAGTTCACTTTGTTACAGTGCCCTGAAGATTACAAATTACTTTTCTCTCCAAGAGCCCTGTAATCTAATTAGTAAAAGTTCCACTTCCATTTTAGGTGAGGAAACTGAGACTTAGAGAGTGTTAGTCAGTTAATAAGGTGTACATCTGGGATTTGAAAGCAAGCCCTCTTACTCCCAAGTCAGTGACTTTCCACTGTATGTCACTATATTCATTCATGTAATCTTCTCAAGCAGAATAATGACTAATTTCTTGTCACCTCTGAAGAAAGAGACTGCATCTTAATTTTCTTCTTATTCCCCATGCCATTTATCACACAGTAGGTGCTCAGAAAATAATTGATGAATGAATTATTGAATAAATGAATGAATATAGCAATTTTGTGGTATCACCACTGTTGGAAATAATCTGGGTACTGAAGAATTTTGTTCCATTCTACCAGTTAGGAAGTTTTTCATTGCCTCATCAAAAAGTGCGTTGGGTTCCCTTTGAGGATAATGAGATGTGCAAGCAAAGATAGACAGTTACTTGTGAGAAATGATGGAGAAGGCATTCCTGTTTCAATAAGCATTTGATTAGATGGTGCCTGAAGGTGCTTTCCACCTCAAAACTTCTGTGATTATGCAGTAAGCAAGTGGTAAGGGGTTTATGGAAGGCTTCATAGAGGAGATGACATCTCAGCTGATCCTCTAAGAAAGAGTGAGAGGTGGAAATTCTGTGCTCTCCCAGGATTGCAAGAGCAGTTAGGTCAAATTTGATAGTATCCTTTCTTACTTATGTTTAATGATTCTTGTAGTGCTAATAGTTCCACTGTTAAAAAGGAATATGTCAAAATATCTTTTAGGAATAAGTTTCTTTACTGTATTTTGTTCTTATATCTCTGTCATTTCTGAAAATCTTATCCCAATTTTTCTTCTTTTCCCTTTAATTCTCTCCTCCCCCACTTCCAGAAACTGAATCACTTGTAATATAACAACATAAGAGGCAGCTAAGTGGTACAGTGGATAGATAACTGGACCCAGGGTCAGAAAGACCTGAGTTCAAATCCAACTCAGACACTTACTAGCTGTATAACACTGGTCCAGTCACTTAAACTGTGTCTGCCTCGGTTTTCTCAGCGCTAAAATGGAGGTAGGAATAGCACTTAAATGCCATCTTTGTCATGAGAATAAAATGTGTTAGTGTTTATAAAGTGCTTCACATACCTCTAGGAGCTATAGGAATACTGGGTTATTGTTATTATTATTATAACATAATAAAACCATGCTTAAGAAATCAACAGGAAACACGGATACTACCGTATGCTGCTGAAATCTGGTCTTTTGGGAAATTATTCTGATTCAGTGGATTAAAGACTTCATCATAAACCTCAAGGCTGTCACCCAGGAAGAGTTCAGGAATGTTATAGTAATGGCTTAGAGGTATATGCAAGAGATCATAGAGTCCCTTAGCACACTCCTTTCCTGCAAATCACATTAAAGTGTTCATGTTTTCACCTTAATCTCCAGTGATAACTAAACACCTTCTTACTTTAGGAGGGCACGGGGAAAAGAATTAACAAAGTAAACACAGATCACTGAGCACCTGTTGAGAATTGCTCCTTGTTATTGTTTTTTTCCCATATTAGGTTTCTACTTCAGATGTCTCAAACCACAGCTAATTAAATTGTTTGTGATGTATCATTTCAGGATTTCCAAATACAGACTTCAAATCAGGATTTCAAGGTAAGGAGTATTAGCATGATACTACATGTAGTTCCTTCTCAACTTTCAATTCTATTTCATTTGTGAGCTTTGTGAGAATTTAAAGGTAGTATGAATTTTGGGAGAGAAGACTGGATAATCCAGGTTTCCTGGGTCTCTACCGTTCTATAAAATGATTTCAATGCTAGAGAGATATTTTCTAGAGCAATGGTAACAAACACCTATATACCCCCCCCAAGAAGTCAAACAAAATACCCACTCTTTATATTTCCCAGACTCCAAAAGCAGCTCAAACAGGGGAAAAAACTCTGGGAAAGGGGAAAAACACATGCAAGAAAGAGAGCTTTGAAAATTTGGATGAAAATATGAGCTGTCAAATCTTCAAGTGCAAAATCAAACTCACAACAGGAAACTCCAACTCACCAGGGCCCTTTTCAAATAATAAGCATTTGCAGAAGAAAAGGCAGACACACATTTTCACAAAATCAAACACACAAAAATAAAAAAAAAATAAAGAGCAAACATGCACACACACACACACACACACACTCCTTAAGTTGTTACAAATATATTCCTTCCATCTTTAGCCAGAGAATATCAGCTTTGCTGAGCTGTGCTTAATATACAAGGGAGAAACAATTAGGAAACAATTATCCTTAACTCATAGTCTTGGATTTAATACATACTTAGACATTTTCGCTAGATCAAGCTAGTTTTATCCTATCTGACCAATTGGAAAATGGTAGAAATGTTAGGAGTGAGCCAGTCAAGTTGAAAAAGGAAAGCATTGGGTTTACAATGAAATGAGCTGAACCCCAGCACATGATTTACTATTTCTATAACCTTAGACAAGTCGTTATGGGCCACCTTGAGCCTCAATTTCATCACTGATAGGAAAAAAGTGATGCGATTGGACTAGATCTTTAAGGATCCTTCCAACTACATTCACTATATTCAAGATGGTATGGAGAGCTAACTCAAAGTTGGTAACATCTATCTTATGCTGAATGGATGATGGTGACTCTCAGATATAGAGTCTAACTGGTAAAACATTTCCAGACATCTTAAAATGAGGAAGTTAACATGGTGTAGTGGAAATTTTACTGGAAGTTAAATAAGCAGAGATGTATGATTGAATGCCATCTTAAAGGCTTATTGTCTTTGGTCAAATAAGTTCACCTCTATGAATTTTAGTTTACACCTCCCTCCAATAGCAGGACAAAAGTTTGTCTTTGTATCATTTCTGTCTGGTCTCTTGAGTATAAAAAGGGAAAAGTAATAATATAAATAATTAGTGATCAATGTAAATTATGCTACATAATATGAGACATTGTGCAACACTTCACTTCAGGATTCACAAATTTAACAAATACTAAATACCTAGTAAGACATGATGGATTTGCTGGAATGACAAATTATAAGCTAACTATCTTCCATTGACTATCAGATGACAGATCCCCATTCCACAAATAATAGTCTAAAATATCTTGAAAGATTTGACCCACAAAATCTTTGGAACTAGGTCATTATCAAACCAAGCACTGCCCACAATTGAACAGACGCAACAGTTATCCATAAAAATCTTAAGGGTAATGATTTCATTTTCTGTCTCCATGCCAAATACTCACAATATCTGAGCAACTTAGAACCAAAGGCTTTCAAAATTTAAAGGTCTAACAGTAGAAAGTCAAAATTATAGGGGAATAGGATAAGGATGATAACACATCTCTGTTGTTCTGATGATGATAATAATAATCCTAATCATTTTATGACTGTTTCTAATGCCATGACTCCCTCTTTAACTAGACTGGTTCTCATTGTAGACCAAAGTAAATTGAATGGTCTATCTTTAAATCTTTTGGGGATTATTAAGACCTTTCTGCATGGTTACGAGATCCATAAGAATATAAAATGACTTGGCTAAGGTTACAGAGATGACATTTGAGCCCCAAACTTCTTGAGTCAAAGTTCAGCTTTGAGTCTACTATACTACTTTCTCTTTTAGTGAATAATTGAGTAGCATGAGGAAAAGACTGAAGATTTATCATCAGTTCAAATCCACCTCTCTTCCATGTAATCAAAATTATCCATCTTGCCCTTCATAATACTTTCTATCTCTTCTTTAGTCAAAAATTCTTCCCTTCTCCATAAATCTGATAAATACACTGATTTTTTGCTCTATCAATTATCAATCTTTATATCTAGATCATGTTCCCATTTGGACTTGACTCTTGTGTACAGTGTCAGGCATTGGTCTATGCCTAGTTTCCACCACACTGTTACCCAGTTTTTCCAGCAATTTTTGTTGAACAGTGAGTTCTTATCCCAGAAGCTGGGGTCTTTGGGCTTATCAAACAGTAGACTGCTATATTCATTGCCTACTGTGTTTTTAGTACCTAGCTTATTCCACTTGTCTATCCTTCTTTTTCTTAGCCATTACCAACTGGTTTTGATAATTTCTGATTTATAATACAATTTGAGATCTGGTAGCACTTGGCCACCTTACCTAGCATTTCTTTTCATTAGTCCCCTTGATATTCTGGACCTTTTGTCCTTCCAGATGAATTTTAATATTATTTTTTCCAGCTCTAGAAAGTAATTATCTGATAGTTTAATTGGCATGGCACTAAATAAGTAAATTAATTTAGGTAGAATTTGTCATTTTTATTGTATTGGCTTGGCCCATCCATGAGCAACTAATGTTTTTCTACTTGCTTAGATCTGACTTTATTTGTGCAAAAAATGTCTTGTAATTGTGTTCATATATTCCCTGCATTTACTTTTCCTAGTAAACTCCCAAATATTTTATAGTGTCTACCCTAGCTTTAAGTGGGATTTTTCTTTCTGTCTCTTGCTTTTGGGCTTTATTATTAATATATGGAAATGCAAAAGTGGGTTTATTTTTGTATTTTTGCCAAAGTTGTTTATTATGTCAATTATCTTTTCCCAATTCTCTTCTCTCTTATTTGATTTTCAAAAATCCTTTTTGAGCTCTTCCAGACAGACTTTTTGGGCCTGAGATCAATTCACATTTCTCTTTAAGGCTTTTGTAAGCATTTTGACATTGTTGTCTTCTTCTAAGTTTGTGTTTTGGACTTCCCTGTCACCGTAGTGGCTTTCTATAGCTAGGGCTTTTTTTGTTTTCTAATTTTCAGCCTATTTTGTGACTTTTCAAATTGAGTTCTGTTCCTTGGGTACAGAGAGCACTATCTTAATTTTCTTGTGGTGAGAGGGGCTAAAGGTCTGGTCATTGACTCTCTGTTCTAGGGCTGGCAATTACCAGCTACACTGGGGTTGCCTGCCTAGTCTAGCAGACCTCAGGGTCTGCCAGGCCTGACCACTGGCCTGCTGCATTGGGGCTGGAGGCTTTACCACTGGCCCACTCCACTGCTGGCCTGCTTAGTTGTGACCTTAGACCTTGTAAAACAAGGACCCTAACGTACACAGGAGGGACTGCTCTACCAGTGCTTTGATCTGCTTTTCTAAAAGGAAAGCAATTTTTGAGGGGTCAGCAATCAGTTTAATGAAGCATATATATCATTCACTTAGTTCAGGGGAAATAGTCACTATTCTGAACTTTAGAGAAAAAAGAAATTATAATCAACAGACAGGGCTTCCAGCTGCCTGATCATAAGCAATACATACACCACAGATCAACAGATAGATGCAACTGTCTGACCATACATACATGTGTTGGGGTGTAAGCTCAGTTCTCATGTGAACAGTTTCGGGCAGGTAAAAATGAGGGCTTCTAAACCTCAGATCTCTCACGAGGCCCCCCAGGGAACAGCTGGGAATTGAGGAGTGAAACATGAGCTATCTTGTTTTTCCACCTCTTCTCAGTGGAAACTTGCTGGGGAGAGCATCCCACCCTTGAGATTGGTCCGTGGTCTGAGCACACTTGTTGTTAATTAGCTAGGGGCTGAGAGTGCGCAAGGTATTCACGTACAAACTATGTGGCTGGGAGAGCTTAAGTAGGGGCAGGAAAGCCTGAGGGGCCCCCTTTTGCTGCGGGATCCCCTCTGGGGGTCCCTCCCCTCTTCCACTCCAGTCCTCTCTCTGTGTGATCCTTGCTCCTTGGGAGGAGGGGGATTCCTTTCTCCTGGGGAAGAACTTGCATGTATATGGACATGTAACCAAGACCCTGAATAAAACCTAACCCTTGTTTGACTCTGGAAAGTCTCCTCTTGATATGTTTATCTGGCTGGCCACCGAAGACCTGGACTAAGGTAAGAAGACTTGGGTAGCCCACAGCAATTAGGCCAAACATACATGGTTACCAGAGAGAGAAGCACCAATAGATGGGTTTTCAAAGTCAGGGAGGTGGAGGTGGAGGGAACTTAGAAGCTACCCAGAGTCTTGTCTGACCAAACAAACATTTCCAGTGAGTAAGCCCCAAAGTAAAACCTCACCTCAGAGTATTTATACATTTTTCAGAGTCAGAGGGCATCACAACCCTTGAGAATCAATGCATTAGAAACTAACAAAAAGTGTAAGCCTCCCCTAATCAAACTCTCCCATTAGTGGGTGGGAAAGATCTTTAACTCTCTGATTAACATTAGATACCTCAACTGCTGATCTGTTCTGGGGTTAAAGGCCTCTTGCTGGTTTGTCCAAATACCACCTGCTCTGGGCTGCAATTCCATTTTACCCGCGTGGTACAACCTTTCACATAATTCTTCTAAATCATCTTGTGCAGGAAAATTGTTTTGCTCCATTCTGTTATGAATTCTATCAATCAATAGTTCATTTTGTTGCGCAATTTAAAATTATTTCAAGGCAAATTGGGGAGAACTCAAGCAATGCCCTGTCTTTTTTCTATTCTTGGCTTCATTTCCCCAGTATCTCTTACAAGAAAATCCCAAATAGGGTTACAAAGAGTCAGACACAACTGAAAAGCAATTCAGCAACGAGAGGTATAGACCAATATCTAATATGATATACGATATATATATATATATATATGTGTGTGTGTGTGTATATATATATATATATATATATATATATATATATATATATATATATATATATAAGAAAACATCAAAATGGGTACATAATATAGATATAAAGGACACTGTTTTAAACAATGTAGAACATGAAAAATTTTACCTGTCAGATTTAAGAATAGGGTAAGAATTTATGACAAAGAAGAGAGAGAGGATCACAGAAAGTAAAATAGATAATTTTGATTACATTAAATTAAAAGGTTTTGCACAAACAAAGCATCAAACAAAGAAAAGGGGGAAATCTTTTTTATAGTGTTTATCTTATAAAGTCTTGTGTCTCAAATATATAGAGAACTGAGTCACCTTTATAAAAATATGAGTTGTTCCCCAATAGATAAATCTTCCAAAGCTATGAACAGGCAGTTTTCAGAAGACAAAATAAAAGCTATCTACAATCATATGGGATAAAATACTCTAAAGCACAATTGATTAGAGAAATACAAATTAAAACATCTCTGGTGGACTACCTCACATCATATGATTGAATAACATGACAGAAAAGAAACAAAATGACAAATGTTGGAGGGTATATGAAAAAGTTGAGACACTAATACACTGCTGGTAGAGTTGTGATCTGATCAAACCATTGTGGACAGCAATTTAGAACTATGCCTAAAGGGCTATGAAACTACATAGTGCTTGACCTAGAAATATTACTACTAGGTCTATATTCTGAAGAGATCAAAGAAAAACTTGTATGTAAAAAACATTTCTATAGCAGTTTTGTTTTTAATGGTGGTAAAGAATTAGAAATTGAGGGGATGTCCATCAATTGGAAAATAGCTAAACAAGCTGTAGTATATGATTGTGATGGAATTCTCTTGTGCTGTAAGAAATTATGAGAAAGATGGCTTCAGAAAAACCTAAAAAGACATGGGAACTGCTAGAAAGTGAAGTGAACAGAACCAGGAAAACACACTGTCTTAAGTTTCTTGTGGGGGAGAGGGACTAAAGTTCTGGTCATTGACTCTCTATTCCAGGGCTGGCATTTTAATGTATGATGATTAATTGTGAATGATTCAGCTGTTTTCAGCAGTACAATGATTCAAGACAATTCTAAAGAACATATAATGAAAATGTTATCCACTTTCAGAAAACAAAATGACTGAGTCAGAGTGTAAATTCAAGCATAATTTTTCACTTTATTTTTCTTGCTTTATTTGCCACATGGCTAATATGAAAAAATGTTTTGCATGATTTCACTTGTATGATTGATATTACTTTTATTGCCTTTTTGATGGGTGGAGAGGGATGGGAAGGAGGGAGAAAATTCAAGACTCAAATTTAAAAATGTTTAAAATAAATAAACACTTAAATAATAAATGATTCTGATAGTACAATGACTGCCACAAAGAAATGTGGAACATGTTGCAGATTTGTATTAGAGTAGCCCACATAACAGAGCCCCAAGAACTAAGGAAGCACATCTACTGGATCAGTAACAAAACTGGTGGAGTCTAGCAGATTTATAAGGAGGGTGTGTAATTTAAAGGATTAAGGCTAGAAAATGCCAACAGATGGATTAAAACCAAAAATAACAACCTCTTACTATAAGTCTCTAAATATATTATTCCAATTATTCCAATCACAAATATATGGAAATGTTTTAACTATATGTGTGTGTACACATATATACATACACATACTCTCATATATGTGTGTATAAATTTACATGCATGTTGTTTCACATGTGTATATATACACATACGTACAATGCAGTGTAGAAATATGCACACACATAAAAGGTCATGTATACATATGTGAACACATACAGATATACATGCTCATGCATTTAGATACACTTGTTTGTGTGTATATATTTGACTGGACCTGCTATTTCACTGTTATAAATAGCTTCCTTTTAGAAACTGCTTCTATCAATGGAGAAAAGCATATGGTCTACATTTTATAGTCTTAGAGTATTTTCTGGGGCCCTAAGAGGTTAAGTGATTTGCCCAAGGTCACACAGCCAGTGTATATCAGGTGTTGCACTAAAAATCCAGACTAAAGCCACCATTCTATCCACCACTCCATGTGGTGGATACCTCTGGGTCTGTGTTTATCGTACACATAAGCAAAACAGTCATTGTTTCATGGTCCACCCCAAGTCACACTGACTTCTTGAAGTCTTCCATTCCTGCTTTGAACTCCCAAGTGTCCTTTAAATATCTTCCAAACTAGCTGATTAGGGCAACCTGAATTCCTACAGTTAGTGACACCTTAAGTCAAAACTCCCAAGGTTCAGGTTAACATTTGAATACATTTCCTCCAGAGTCGAAGTGTCATAATTGTTCAACTTGGAATCATGAAGATCTGAATTGCAATTGAGCAAGAAGTCCTCTGACATGCGACTCAATCTTTCCATGCTTCAGTTTTCTCATTTATAAAATGGGTGTAATGATACCTGTAAAACCTACCTCCTAGGACTTTTGAGGGATTATCAAATGAAATAATGTATATAGAATGATTTGAAAATCTTGATAGTTATAATTAGTAGCCTGAAGTATTATTGGAGATTAATAGCTTGTCTTTATCATCTTTAAGTCATTTAACTTACTTGAAGTGTTTTCTCATCTGTAAAATTAGAGAGTTGGCTTGAGATCCCTTTCAGCTCTAGATCTAAGTATCTATGATCTTAGCATGAATTAGTTTATCATGTCCCGAAGTAAAGGATAAAACCCACAGGATTTCTGGACAGAGATGTGTTTCTGCAGAGAAAGAAAGATGGCCTTGGGAGTGCATGAGGCATTATTCAGATATGGTAATACTGGGCAGAATTCATGTGGACATCTGAGCATTTAATAGGTGTTGGGTAGGCTGACATCAAACAAGGACTTAGTGTGGAAGACAAACTACCCAGAAAGTCACATCTACCTAGTCACGGACCCAGGAATTTGCATCACAAGAAACAAGTATCTTGAACCTTAGTACCCCAGGATGAGATAAAAGCATCCCTGAGATACAGAGATAGATTCCTTGATTTTTAGGGAAAGAACTAGCTGAACTGGTGGGAAAAGGGAGTGGCAGGGCAGCATGGACTAGGAAGCCTGATGGATGAATATTGATAATAACACATGGAAAAGATATAATCAAAAACATGCATACCAGCAAAAGAAAATGGTTTAGTTACATGAAAATGAGAGAATAGTTTATGATAAGTCCATGTGTTTCACAGCTCTCCTTGTGCAGATAGGAGGAAATGAGGGAAATCACCAATCCATTGGTTGGTCTCCTTTTGGAAAATTTAAAGGTGTAGGATTAGAAACGACAGGTAAGCGATACAGTGGATAGAGAGCTGGGATTGAAATCAGGAGGACTTGAGTTCAAATCTGGTCTCAAAAAACTTACTAGCTATAAGACCCAGGACAAGTCATACTATCTGATTAGACAAAGTTTCTTCATCTGTAAAAATGAGTTGGAGAAGGAAATTGCAAACTGTTCCAGTATCTTTGGAAGAAAACCATAAATGGGGTCATAGGGAATTGGACACAGTTTTTTAAAAAGTGAACAAGAACTAGGATGAGAGTCACAACAGACGGATGGGCATATGTTGGTTTCAGTGGATATCTTTGGGGAAAAAAACCCAAATTGGTGAGACTACAGATCTAGTGGAGCCTTTGCTCCAAGCTCCTTTTTGAAACAAAGGCTCATCTTTTTAATGTTCTTCAAGTGATGTTACATGTGGAAAACCATGGAATCCAGAGGATCTCAGATAAGGGTTACCTAAAGGACAATAAAGAGGCACTGGGTGGAAATAGACTACAACACAGCATCTGGAATGAATTGTGCAAAAAAAGTATCATTACAGAAAAGAAACAGGATAACTGAAAAGGAGAGAGCTAGGACTAACTGACAGAAAGGCTCCATTAATAAACACACAATGTCAAAGGACTGAAGGAATTATACAAGTCAAGGATGTACAAGGGGTCTTGGATAAGAGTTACACAGCATGAGAGGTCATGGATGAGTTGCAATTAACATCTTTGGATGTCCTTGTGACATGGATACTCAAAAGCATAATTGGTTTAGAATTGGAAGAGATTTCAAGAGGTCATCTATTCCAACGCTTTTATTTTTTAAGGTGAGAAAACTGAAGCCTGGATGTTTAGCAATGTATGAGACTCATTTAAACAATGTGATAAAGGATCATTATTGTTTTAAAAAAAAAGATGATTTTCTTTCCTCTGGAGAATGGCTAAGCAAATTGTGATATATGGATATTAAAAAAAAATCATTGTGCCACAAGATGAATAGGGTGGATACAGAAAAGCATAGAAAGACATAGAAACTGGTACAAATGGAAATAGGGAGAAGGAAGAAAACAAAATACACTATGACTACGAGTAAATTGAAAACAACAGAATGATCAAAGCTGAATGCTCAGAAATGACAATAACTGCTTTTTTCTCCAAAGAAGTGATGAGAAGACAGCTCCCTTACTTTATAAAGGTGAGGAGTTATTGGTATAGAGCAGTGGTATTTTTCAAAATGTTGGTTCAATTTGCTGAATTTTATTTTTACTCTTTTTGATTCTTTATTATAAGAAATGATGTTCTTGAAAAGAATAGAGGAAAGGATGCTATGGGAAAATATAAGTAGTATAGAAATGAAATATAGCAATAAAACCAGACATATCCAGCAATACACTGCTAGGCTTATATCCCAAAGAGATCTTTAAAAGGGGGAAAAAGATCGAAATATACAAAAATATTTATAGCAGCTATTTCTGTGGTGTCAAAGAATTGGAAATTTGGTGGATGCCCATCAATTGGGGAATGACTGAATCAATTGTAATATATGAATGGAATTGTATATGATTTATCTATAAGAAATGATGAGCAGGTGGATTTCAGAAAAATCTGGAAAGACTGAACATGAAATGATATTGAGTGAAATAAGCAAAACCAGGAGAACATTGTACACAGTAACAGTAACATTGTGCAATAATCAATACAGTGCGATACAATGATCCTAAAGAATTCCAAAAAACTCATAATGGAAAATGCTATTCACATCCAGAAAGAGCTATGGAGTCTGGACACAGATCAAAGCATACTATTTTCACTTTTTTTTTCTTTCTCGTGTTTTTTCCCCTTTTTTTCTGATTCTTCTTACACAACATGACTAATGTGGAAATATATTTAACGTGATTGTGTATGTATAGCATATAGCAAATTTCTCAGTGTCTTGGGAAGAGGGGAGAGAATAGAGGAAGGGGGAAAATTAGGAACTCAAAATCTAATAAAAATGAATGTTGAAAATTATCTTTACATGTAATTGGGGAAAATACTTTTAAGGGCAAAAAAAATCACATATATATTTTAAATGATGGGAGTTTGGGGGCAGGGTTTACCTAAGATCACAGAGATCTGGCATGCAAACTTAGCTCCTTTGACACAAACCCAACACTCCTTCCACTACAGCACCTCTCAGATTTAATTTCCTGTATATACGACCTGGCAAATCTTACTCACCCCACATACCTCTTGGGGTTATGACACAAGCATGCTGTAAACTATAAAAGAAACCATAAATACAAGCTATCACTATTATCATCATGTTGAAAGGCAACTTTCCCCTCCCTTCTCCCAGCCTCCCCATCCCTTTATACAAACTTAACAATGCACAGGAGAACACTCTCTGGATCTGGATTTTACAGTCCTAAGGTTGAGTACCTATATTCCACCAGCTTCCCATCTCTGAATGCAGGAGAAACAGGTTATTAAACATTTCCAGAAAACAAGACTGTGGCCATAAAACTTGTCTGGATAACAACCTCATTATATTAAAACAAATAAATGGAGGTGTCAACTTAGTAATGCTGCCAAAAATTCTTTCTGCTTTGCATTCTCACCCCGTATTTTCTTGTTCCCTCTGCTAGCATTTTATGGATAGCCATGGTTATAAAAATGATGAATTGCTGGGGTGTTTGGTGCTTTGTTCTTTTAATATGTATATGCTTATATACATACATACACACACACATACACACACACATATATTATATAAATTAAAGGCATGATTATTTTCAGGCAATATTTCCTTTTAGGGACACCAAAATGGAAAAAGACAATGAGCTCCTTAAAATTTTCAGGGGTGGCTTTATTTTTTCCCCCTTTTTTCCTTTTCTTCATTTTTTCCCTTCTGAAGGAAAATGTGGAGGAGAACGAAACATCTCTAGATTTACAGAAAATTAATTCTGTAGATGATGTGGAAACGATAGCCTATAAAGTTAATGAGATATTACTGAAGGCTGGATAAACAATTAGCAGTATTAGCTACAAAGATAAACCCAGAACCTGTTGCCTTCCAAGGAAATGCAACTAATTAAATTGAAAATTACAGCCCAGGCGGGTGAGAACAAAAGCAAATGAAATGGGGGTGAGAATTAACAGAGCTAATATCAGGAAAGCAACACTGTTATTAAAATGAGAGGGAGGGGGTATGTGGATTAAAACCATCAATTTTCCCCTTCCCCCTTCCCCTCATCCCTGGCCTGTAATGTTTGATCATTATGAAATTCATCTCTATTTCTCATTATTCCAGTGCTGTGCTTTGGGGCACAGTCCCTAGACAACATTGCTGAGGTTGAAAACAATGCTGACTGTGGTTATGTGTGCCCAGTGGTATGGCATTGCCCTCATGAAGGAATCTGACCCCAGAGATCATCTGTCAATTCCATGAAGCATGAAATCAATTTCCTTGTTTTCCTAGCCTGGATAGTTCTATACTTTCCTGATCAAAATTAGTCTTCTTGCTTTCCAGTTCCACTAAAGGATCCAAGAATTAATTCACATCAGTTCAGTGTAAGACCTTGCAATGTGCTTGGCACTGTCCTAGGAACTAGGAATAAAAAGAAGGAAAAAAAGAGCATTCCCTCTCCTCAAGGAGTTAACATTTCATTCATTCAAACACTAGACATTTATTAAGTACCTATTATATGCCAGTCACTAACTCAATGGACAGTGGAGAAAGAAAGAAAGAAAGAAAGAAAGAAAGAAAGAAAGAAAGAAAGAAAGAAAGAAAGAAAGAAAGAAAGAAAGAAAGAAAGAAAGAAAGAGAAGGAAGGAAGGAAGGAAGGAAGGAAGGAAGGAAGGAAGGAAGGAAGGAAGGAAGGAAGGAAGGAAGGAAAGAAAGAAGCAATACCTGCTTTCAAGGAGCATATACTGTAGCTGGGGGAAGCACACATATAGAAAAGTGATACTGACAAGCATAATGGTGTCAGTGCTAAGAATGGTGAAGATTATGATGATGCTGATGTGGAATAAAAATACAAAGTAATCTAGAGTTTCTGTTTGAAGAAATCCTAACAACTAGTAGAGTCAGGGAAGGTCTCGTGGCTTTGGAACTAAGTACTGATGGGATCTAGGGTCTCTAAGAGAAATGGATATGAGGGAGAAGATTTCAGTCTTGGGAGACAGTCTGTCCAGACGTGAAGAGCCAGAAGATGGAATGTTGTGTACAATGAACAGTAAAACCATTCGGGTGACATGTGTGTGACACATATACATACATATGTATATATGTATATGTGTATTTACACATGCATATGTATTGTATACACAAATACATGTGTATACATACATATACATGCATGCATACATGTATAGTTGGTGTGTGTATGTAGTGGGGAGGGAGGATTTAACAGTGGAAGGAACATTAGAGAGCATTCAATCACAGAATTTCAAAGACAGAAGGTAGTTCAGAGATCATTGAGTCCCATCTTTAATGACCCAAAAATCCAGACAAAAAAAAGCCATCTAGTCTCTGAAAACTTAGAGAGAAGCAGAGTTCACTGCTTCCCAAGACAATCCATCCATCTAACCCAATGTAACCAATTTGTGAAAAGGCAGTAATGTGGTACAATGGGTAGAGAAGGGAAGTATGACAGGGAGCCTATCACCTGTGTTCCAGACTCTGGGCTAAGTATTCTGCCAATGTTATCTCATTTGATGCTCACATTGGGGCAGCTAGGTGGTGCAATGGATAGAGCACCGGTGCAGGAGTCAGGAGAAACTGATTTCAAATCTCACCTCAGACCCTTGACACTCAGTAGTTGTGTGACCTTGCGCAAGTCACTTAACCTCAATTGCCTCATCCTGGGTCATCTCCAGTTATCCTGATGAATATCTGGTCACTGGATTCAGATGACTCTGGAGGAGAAGTGAGGCTGGTGACCTGCACAGTCCTCCCTCACTCAAAAAAACAAAGTCAAGTGCAAGTCATGTCATTATTTCTCTGATGGCATGGTCTTCTTTGGCAACAAAGGACAAACATACACATTTGATGCTTACAGAAACCCTGGAAGTATGTGCTATTTTATCCCCATTTTACAGATGAAACAGCTGAGGTAAACAGAGTTTGAGTGATTTGCATAGAGTCACACAACTAGCAGTGGTTTAGCAAAGTGGTACAGTGGATAGAGCATTGGATTTGAATCAAGAAGACTCATGTTCCTGAGTTCAAATCTGACCTCAGATACTTATGAGCTGTGTATTCCCAGGTAAGTCATTTCATCCTGTTTGGCTCAGTTTCCTCATCTGTAAAATGAACTGGAGAAGGAAATGGCAAACCACTCCAGGATCTTCTCCAAAGAAACCACAAAATGAGGTCACAGAGAATAGGACATGAGCGAAACAACATACAACAACACAGTTAGCAAGTGTCTGAGGCCAGATTTGTACTCTAGGCCTAGCTCTCTGTTGTAGCAGTAAACACCCCAACATGCACTGGGGGGCATACTATCACAGGTTCTTAGATCTGCATTCATAAAAGGAAAATAACTTTTAAGAGGTTACTAATCACCTTAATCAAGCACATGTATCATTCCTTTAACCAAGTACATATATCATTCAGTTAGTTCAGGGAGTCAGCATCCCGAATTTCAAAGAAAATACAGAGAAATAAAAAGATCAACAGACATGGTTTCTTCTGCCTGAATTCAACAGACAATTGGACCCTAACTATGTGACCATTGTTACTAAAGAGGGAAGCAAGACATCTGGGCTCTCAAAGGTGGGAGCTCCTTAGTAACTTCCCAGAGTCCTCATCTGGCACTCAAACCTTCTTAACAAAAACTAAGCCCCAAAGTAAAACCTTAACTCAGAGTATTTATACCTTTTTTAGAGCTTTGACCCTTTGACCCATTGCCTCAAAACAAGTCCCCTAATCAAGCTTTCCACAATGGGCAGGCCCATCAGTGACTGGGAAAAATCTTTAATCATATTACAATAATTAATAATACAAATACATACACTATTTCTAGGTAAAGCAATTCTTGTTTCTGTACTTAACTCCTTGTAAAAACTCTTTATTGATAAAGGCAAGATTCAATCAGAGGCACTTGATTATACTAAAACTAAAACAGCAAAAGATCCTATTTTGATTGCCATCACATCTGTCCACTGTACCATAAAGGACTTGGAATCAAGAAAACCTGAATTCACATCTTACCTTAGGCACCAATTACTGTGTGACCTTGAGTAAAGCATATAACTTCTTTGTGTATCATTTCCTTCATCTATGAAATGAGGGTAACCTTGGCCATGAACTCACAGATAAATATTAGCAGAGCTGGGATTTTAACAGAGATCCACTGTTTTCTAATCTAGATCTATTTTTCTGATACCACTTACAGTATTTGATGTTGGGTTCTATCACTGTGACAAAGAATCCTGCTGAATATCTCCGGTTTGCATCAATCATTAAATCAGAGTTATACATCCTCAGATTTGTCTAAAATGCTTTGCCCACTGTAAATATTTACTCTTTTGAATTAAACTGTTAGGAACTCTAAAAGTCATTTAGTTCAACTGCTTCCCAAGATGATTTCTCCTAGTTTTCTTCTGAATTTCTATCCTCCTAACATCATAAAATTGTTGTTTTCTTCAACTGAAAGAGCTAGATCATAACATTTGGTTGTTATTGTTGTTCAATCATTTCAGTCATGTCTAACTCTTTGTGAACCCATTTGGGAGTTTCTTCGCAAAGATACTGGAGTGACTTGGATTTCCTTCTCCAAGTTCATTTTACAGATGAAGAAATTGAGGCAAACAGAGTGAAGTGACTTACCTAGGATCACACAGCTCATAAGTGTCTAAGGCCAGATTTGAACTCAGGAAGATGAGTCTTCCTGATTCCAAGCAGAGTACTCCATCCACTGCACCACCTAGCTATCCCATTGTCAACTGTATGACTATGAAAACCAGAGGTAAATCTGAGACTGAGGCAAACAGGGTTAAGTGAGTTGCTCAGGGTCACACTGCTAGTAAGTGTCTGATGCTGGGTTTGAACCCAGATCTTCTTTACTCCAGGCCCAGCACTCTAACCACTGTGCCACTGAACTGTCCTTATTAAAGGGCGTAAGAAATAATTGTTGAATCAATTCCAGGTGGCACAAAGAACTGACCTCAAAATGAAAGAAACATTCGTTTGTTTAAGAAAGTAAACTCACAGGGGTGCAGAGCAAAGATGATGGAGTAGAAAGACACACATACTTTAGCTCTTCCCCCACAGCCTCTAAGATACCTGTAAGCAATGACTTTCAATAAATTCTAGAGCTGCAGAAGCCACAGAACAACGGAGTGGAGGAGATTTCCAGCCCAGGATGACCTGGAAGGCCGACGGAAAAGGTCTGTCACACCAGACGCAGAGCAGAGCACAGCCCAGCCTTGGCAGTGCAGCACCAGGAGGAACAGGACCAGAATAGGCCTCTGGAGCAGAATCCCCAGCAGCAACGGTGGAGGTTCTCAGATCGCTCAACCCACAATCTATAAAGACACTTCAGAAGTCAGTGACAGGGCTTTTTCTTTTATTATTATTATTTTATTTGTTTTCAGTGTTTTATGATCAATTCTATATAAATTAGATTTTCCCCCTCCCTCCCCCTCCTCTCCCCTTCCTTCTCCCCTCCCTCCCCAAGACAGCATACAGTTTTATATAGGTTCTACACATACATTTCTACTAAATACATTTTCACCTTAGTTATGTTGCACAGAAGAATTAAAAAGAATGGGAGAAATAGTAAAACAAACCAAAACGGAATACAAAGGAAAATGATCTGCTACATTCTGCAATCGAATTCCACAGTTTTTTCTCTGGATGTGGAAGGCATTTTGCCTTGAGACAATTGGGAATTTTTTTAGTCTTTGTATTGAAATGAAGTTCTAAATCTACCAGGAAAAATTCTTGCACACTGTGGCTGTTGCTGTGTATAAAGTTCTCCTGGTTCTGCTCCTTTCGCTCAGCATCAGTTCATATAAGTGTTTCCAGACTTCTCTGAAGTTTTTCTGTTCATCATTTCTTACAACACAATAGTATTCCATTACATTCATATACCACAATTTATTCAGCCATTCCCCAGTGGATGGGCATCCCCTTGATTTCCAGTTTTTGGCCACCACAAAGAGAGCTGCTACAAATATTTTGTATGCATGGGACCCTTTCCCATTTTAATTATCTCTTGGATACAGTCCTAGAAGCAGTATTGCTGGGTCAAAGGGTATACACATTTTAGTAGCCCTTTGGGCATAGTTCCAAAGTGCTCTCCAGAATGGATGGATCAACTCATAGCTCCACCAACAATGAATTAGTGTTCCAACTCCCCCACATCTTCTCCAACATTTATCATCATACTGTTTTGACCTGTTAGCCAATCTGATAAGAGTGTTGTGGTATCTCAGGGTTGTATTTATTTGCATCTCTTTAATCAATAGTGATTTAGAGCATTTTTTCATATGACTATGGATGGTTTTGATTTCTTGATCTGAAAACTGCCAGTTCATATCATTTGACCATTTGTCAATTGGGAAATGACATGTATTCTTGTACATTTGACTCAGCTCTCTATATATTTTAGAAATGAGGCCTTTATCATAGGCACTAGTTGCAAAAATTCTTTCCCCGTTTTCTGTTTCCCTCCTAATAATGGTTGCATTGGGTTTGGGTTTGCAAAAACTTTTTCAGTTTAGTGTAATCAGTATTATTCATTTTGTACTTCATGATGTTTTCTATCTCTTGTTTAGTCAAAAATTCTTTCCTTCTTCATAAATCTGGTAGATATACTATTCCTTGCTCTGATAATTTGTTTATAGTATGAGTCTTTATACCTAGATCATGTACCCATTTGGACTTCATTCTTGTGTATGGTGTCAGCCATTGGTTTATGCCTAGTTTCTGCCATACTGTTATCCAGTTTTCCCAGCAATTTTTGTCGAACATTGAGTTCTTATCCCAGAAGCTGGGGTACATGGGTATATCATACAGTAGATTACTATATTCATTGAATACTGTGTCATAGGTACCTAATGTATTCCACTGGTCTACCCTTCTCTTTCTTAGCCAGTACCAAATGGTTTTGATAATTGCTGTTTTTTAATACAATTTGAGATCTAGTAGACCTAGGTCACTTTCCCTAGAATTACTTTTCATTAGTTCCCTTGATATTCTGGACTTTTTGTTCTTCCAGATAAATTTTGATATTTTTCTAGCTTTACATAATATTTATTTGAGAGTTTGATTTGTATGGCACTGAATAAGTAAATTAATTTAAGTAGAATTAAATTAAGTAGAATTTAAGTAGAATTAATTTAAGTAGAATTTTATTATATTCAATTGGCCCACCCACAAGTAACTGATGTTTTTTCCACTTACTTAGATCTGACTTTATTTGTGTAAAAAGTGTTTTGTATTCATACAGTCCCTGGGTACATTTTGTCAGGTAGACTCCCAAATATTTTATAAAGTCTACCATGGTTTTAAATGGGATTTCTCGGGGGGCAGAGCCAAGATGGTGGACTAGGAAGATGAACTTACAGAGGGTCTTCCCCCACAGCCCATAAAATACCTATAGAGAGGGATTCTCAACAAATTTTGGAGCAGCAGAAGTGGAGAACAACAGAGTGGAGGAGATTTCCAGCCCATGGTGACCTGAAAGGCTTATGGAAATGTCTGTTGGCCAGATGTGCAGCCGAGTGCAGAGCCCAGCCCAGCCTTGGCAAAGCAGTGGGGCACGATGAGACTCTGGTAGGAAGACACCTCAGGGGCGAATCTCCAGTCCCAGCAGCGGGTCCTCAGATTCCTCAACCCACAGGCGCCAAAGGTCAGTGGTGGGGTTTTGTCAGTTGGCCAGGAAGGGAGAAGGGCCTTCCCATAGCTCCAGCAGCAGGGAGCAGCCACAGAGGTAGCACAACAGCTGAAACAGAAGCTCCATCGTGGAAGTGTAAAAACCCCTGGGGGCACTGAAGAGTTGAGTCTTATCTCAGACCTAGGTGGAGACCCTGGCTGAGCTGGTCTTTGTCTCACAACGAATGGCGGCCCTGCCCATTCAGCTTATCTGAAAATCAGCCCCCAGTGCTGACTCAGTGCAATTGGAAGCCAGGAGGCTGTAGAGAAGTAAAGGCTAAGATTCTGGGCATAAAAATCCCACTCTGCATCCAGACCAGTTCACACTTTATTGTGCCACTTTGGAGGAACTGTGATCTCACAGATTCCCAGAGTATACCCTACTCTTGACAAAGGACCCTAAAGTCAAGTAAGTGGTTGGGAAAATGCCCAAAAAAGGGAAAAAAAAATAAGATCATAGAAGGTTACTTTCTTGTTGAACAGATATCTCCTCCCATTCTTTCAGATGAGGAAGAAAAATGTTTACCATCAGGGAAAGACATAGAAGTCAAGGTATCCCAAACATCGAAAATAAATATTCAATGGGCTCAGGCCATGGAAGAAATCAAAAAGGAATTTGAAAATCAAGGTAGACAGGTGGAGGAAAAACTGGGAGGAGAAATGAGAGAGATGCAAGAAAAGCATGAAAAGCAGGTAAACACCTTGCTAAAGGAGACCCAAAAAAACGCTGAAGAAAATAACACCTTGAAAAATAGGCTAACTCAATTGGCAAAAGAGGTTCAAAAAGCCAATGAGGAGAAGAATGCTTTCAAAAGCAGAATTAGCTAAATAGAAAAGGAGGTTCAAAAGCTCACTGAAGAAAATAGTTCTTTCAAAATTAGAATGGAACAGATGGAGGCTAATGACTTTATGAGAAACCAAGAAATCACAAAACAAAAGCAAAAGAATGAAAAAATGGAAGATAATGTGAAATATCTCATTGGAAAAACAACTGACCTGGAAAATAGATCCAGGAAAGATAATTTAAAAATTATGGGCCTCCCTGAAAGCCATGATCAAAAAAAGAGCCTAGACATCATCTTTCATGAAATTATGAAGGAAAACTGCCCTGAGATTGTAGAACCACAGGGCAAAATAAGTATTCAAGGAATCCACCAATCACCACCTGAAAGAGATCCAAAAAGAGAAACTCCTAGGCACATTGTGGCCAAATTCCAGAATTCCCTGGTCAAGGAGAAAATATTGCAAGCAGTTAGAAAGAAACAATTCAAGTTTTGTGGAAATACAATCAGGATAACACAAGATCTAGGAGCTTCTACATTAAGGGATTGAAGGGCATGGAATAGGATATTCCAGAAGTCAAAGGAACTAGGACTAAAACCAAGAATCAACTACCCAGCAAAACTGAGTATAATACTTCAGGGGAAAAAATGGTCTTTCAATGAAATCGAGAACTTTCAAGCATTCTTGATGAAAAGACCAAAGCTGAAAAGGAAATTTGACTTTCATACACAAGAATGAAGAGAAGCATGAAAAGGTAAACAGTAAAGAGAAGTCATAAGGGACTTACTAAAGTTGAACTGTTTACATTCCTACATGGAAAGACAATAGTTGTAACTCTTGAAACTTTTCAGTATCTGGGTAGTTGGTGGGATTACACACACACACACACACACACACACACACACACACAAAGAGAGGCAGAGAGTACAGAGTGAATTGAATAGGATAGGATCATATCTTAAAAAAATGAAATTAAGGGGTGAGAGAGAAATATATTGGAAGGAGAAAAGGAAAAATGGAATGGGACAAATTATCTCTCATAAAAGAGGCAAGCAAAAGACTTTTCAGTGGAGGGAAAAAGAGGGGAGGTGAGAAAAAAACATGAAGCTTACTCTCATCACATTTGACTAAAGGAAAGAATAAAATGCACATTCATTTTGGTATGAAAACCTATCTTACAATTCAGGAAAGTGGGGGAGAAGAGGATAAGCAGGGTGGAGGGGATGATGGAAGGGAGGGAAGTGGGAGGAGGGAGCAATTTAAAGTCAACACTCTTGGGGAGGGACAGGATCAAAAGAGAGAATAGAAGCAATGGGGGGTAAGATAGGATGGAGGGAAATATAGCTAGTCTTACACAACATGACTTTTATGGAAATTATTTGCAAAAGTACACAGATATGGCCTATATTGAATTGCTTGCCTTCCCAAAGGGAATGGGAGGGGAGGGAGGGATGAAGAGAAGTTGGAACTCAAAGTTTTAGGAACAACTGTTGAGTATTGTTCTTGCTACTAGGAAATAAGAAATACAGGTAGTGGGGTATAGAAAGTTATCTGGCCCTACAGGACAAAAGAGAAGATGGGGACAAGGGAAGGGAGGAATGTTAGAAGAGAGGGCAGATTGGTGATAGGGGCAATTAGAATGCTTGGCGTTTTGGGGTGGGGGGAGGGAAGAAATGGGGAGAAAATTTGGAACCCAAAATTTTGTGAAAAGGAATGTTAAAAGTTAAATAAATAAATTTAAAAAATAAAATAAAAAAATGAATGTTAAAAATTGTTTTCACTGGTAAAAATACTAAATAAAAGCTTTGCAGAACCTAAAAAAAATTAAAAAATAAATGGGATTTCTCTTTCTATCTCTTGCTGTTGGGCTTTATTAGTAATACATAGGAATGCAGAAGATTTGTATGGGTTTCTTTTGCAACCTGCAACTTTGCCAAAGTTGTTCATTATTTCAAGTAGTTTTTTACTTTATTCTCTGAAATTCTCTAAGTATAACACCATATCATCGGCAAAGAGTGATAACTTAGTTTCTTCCTTGCCTATTTTAATTGCTTCAATTTCTTTTTCTTCTCTTATTGCTGCAGCTAACATTTCTAGAACCATGCTGAATAATAGTAGTGATAATGGACATCCTTGTTTCACCCCTGATATTACTGGAAATGCATGTAGCTTATCCCCATTGCATATACTTCCTTTTGAAAATTTTAGGTAGATACTTCTTATTATTTTATGGAAAGTTCGGTTTATTCCTATGTTCTACAATGTTCTCAATAGGAATGGGTATTGTATTTTGTCAAAAGCTTTTTCTCTGTCTATTGAGATAATCATGTGGTTTCTGTTAGTTTTGTTCTTGATGTGATCAATAATGTTATTAGTTTTCCTAATATTGAAACATTGCTGCCTTCCTGGCATAAATTCTACCTGATCATAATGTATTATTCTCGTCATTAGTTCCTGTATTCTTTTTCCTAAAATCTTATTTAAAATTTTTGCATCTATATTCATTAATGAAATTGGTCTATAATTTTCTTTCTCTGTTTTAACTTTTCCTGGTTTAGGTATCAAAACCATATTTGCATCATAAAAGGAAATTAGGAAGATTCCTTCTTCCCCAATTTTCCCAAATAATCTATATAGTATTGGAATTGGTCATTCCTTAAATGTTTGATAGAATTCACTTGTGAATGCATGTGGCCCTGGAGATCGTTTTCTAGGGAGTTCATTGATGGTTTCAATTTCTTTTTCTGACATGGGGTTATTTAAGTATTCTACTTCCTCTTTTGTTAGTTTGGGCAATTTGTGCCTTTTAAAATAATTGTTCATCTCATTTAGATTGTCCAATTTATGGGCATACAGTTGGGCAAAATAATTTCTTATTATTGTTTTAATTTCTTCCTCATTGGAGGGGAGTTCATGGTTTTCATTTTTCATATTGATAATTTGGTTTTCTTCTTTCTTTTTTAAAATCAAATTGGCCAAAGGTTTATCAGTTTTATTGTTTTTTTCATAAAAACCAACTCCTAGTTTTATTTACTTGTTCAACAATTTTTTTTATTTCAATTTTACCAATCTCTCCTTTGGTTTTCAGTATTTTTGATTTGGTATTTCTGGGGGATTTTCAATTTGTTCTTTTTCTAGCTTTTTCAGCTGTATGCCTAATTTATTGATCTCCTCTTTCTCTATTTTGTTCGTGTAGGCACTTAAGGATATAAAACTTACCCCTAAGAACTACTTTTGCAGTATTCCACAACAATTGGTAGATTGTCTCATTATTTTCATTCTCTTGAATGAAGATGTTGATTGTTTCTATAATTTGTTGTTTAACCCACTCATTCTTTAGGACTAGATTGTTTAGTTTTCAATTAGTTTTTGGTTTATGTTTCTGTGGTCTTTGATTACATATAAATTTTATTGTATTATGATCTGAGAAGGATGCATTGACTATCTGTGCCTTTCTGCGCTGGATTATGAGGTTTTTATGGCCTAGTACACGGTCAATTTTTGTATATGTGTCATGTACAAAGGTATATTCCTTCCTATCCCCATTCAGTTTTCTCCAGAGATCTATCATATCTACCTTTACTAGAGGTCTATTCACCTCCTTAACTTCTTTCTTGTTTATTTTGAGGTTAGATTTAGCAAGTTCAGAGAGGGGGAGGTTGAGGTCCCTCACTAGTATAGTTTTGCTGTCTATTTCTTCTTGTAACTCCTTAATATTTCCTCTAAGAATTTTGATGCTATACCACTTGGAGCATATATGTTTAGCAATGAAATTGCTTCATTGTCTATGGTGCCTTTTAGCAGGATGTACTTTCCTTTCCTTATCTCTTTTGATTGGATCTATTTCTACTTTTATTTTGTCTGAGATTAGTATTGCTACCCCTGCTTTTTTTACATCAACTGAAGCACAATAAATTCTGCTCCAACCTTGTACATTTACTGTATATGTGTCTCCCCTTTTCAAATACATTTCTTGTAAACAACATATTGCTGGATTGTTGTTTTTAATCCATTCTGCTAACTATCTCCATTTTATGGGCAAGTTCATCCCATCACATTCAGAGTTATGATTACTATTTGTGTTTTTACTCCATGCTCTTTCCCCTTATTTATGTTTTTTGTTCTCCCTTCTTCCTTCCTCTCCCTAACAGAGTTTTAATTTTTGATGACTGCCTCCCTCAGTCTTCCCTCCCTTCTTTCAGCCCCCTCCCTTTTAATCCCCTTTTCCCTTACTACTTCTTCCCTCCCTTTTATCCTCCCCTCCCTTTTCTTTTCCACTTCCCCTCCTATTGTATGTAGAACTGGTGGTATTTTCTATACTTAACTGAGTTTGTTGTACCCTCCTTGAATCCAATCAGATGAGAGTACCTCTCAGATGATATTCATCTCCCTCCCCTCTTTTCCTCTACTTGAATATATTTTTGAACCTCTTCCTGTGATGGAATTTATTTTTTTTCTGCATCCTCCTTTTCACATCTCTCATTACAATCCCTTCATACCCTTAAATCACATTTGCTATCATCACATCATTTAATTTATACCCACTCCCTCTATCTATGTATATCCCTTTTTCAGTTCATAGTAAAAATACAATTCTCAAGATTGAAAAGTGTCATCTTCCCTTATAGGGATGTAAACAAGTTGGTCCATGCTGTGTAACAATTTTTTCCCCCTGTTTACCTTTTTATTCCTCTCTTGAAACCTGCGTTTAAAGATCAAATTTTCTGTTGAGTTCTAGCCTTTTCATCAGGAAGGTCTGGAAATCCCTTATTTCATTGAATGTCCATCTCCTTGCCTGAAATATGCTCAACTTTGCCGGGTAATTAATCCTTGCTTGTAGTCCCAGCTCCTTTGCCTTACAGAATACCATATTCCAATTCCTTCAATCTTTTAATGTAGAAGCTACAAGGTCCTGTGTGATCATGACTGTAGCTCCTCAATATTTGAAGTGTTTCTTTGTGGCTGCCTGCAGTATTTTCTCCTTCACTTGATAGTTCTGGAAATTGGCAATGATATTCCTTGGTGTTTTTAGTTTGGGGTCCCTTTAAGAAGGTGAATGGTGAATTCTTTCAATGACTATTTTGCCCTCTGGATCTCAGACTCCTGAGAAATTTTCCTTGATGATTTTTTGATGATATTGTCCAGGCTCTTTTTTCATCATGGCTTTCTGGTAGACCAATAATCCTTAGATTTTCTCTCCTGGATCTATTTTTCAGGTCAGTTTTTCTAATTATTTGTAGTTAATTGGCAATTAATTGGTAGACCAATAATCCTTAGATTTTTCTCTCCTGGATATAATTTTCAGGTCAGTTTTTCTCATTAGATATTTTACATTTTCTTCTATCTCTTCATTCTTCAGATTCTGTTTGATTGATTCTTGATGTCTCACAGATTCATTAGCTTCTACTTGCCTGATACTATTTTGTATGAAATTGTTTTCTTTGATTAACTTTTGCATCTCCTTTCCATCTCTCCAATCGCTCCTTTTAAAGAGTTATTTTCACCAGTTAGGTTTTGTATTTCCTTTTCCATTTGGCCAATAGTCCTTTTTAAGGAACTGTTCTCTTCAGTGAATTCTTTTTTCATATTTTTAAAATAGTTGGTCAGTTTTTCTTCTATTTGTCTACTTTGGGTTTTTAAATCTTTCCAGAGCTCTTCCAAGAAGGTTCTTTGTGCTTTTGACCAGTTCATATTCTCTTCTGAAGTTTCAGATGGGAGTACAGTATCAATTCTGGCCTCTTTGGTATTTGTGTTTTGGTCCTTGTCCACATATTTAGATTCTACGGTCTTTTCTTTTCTGCTTTGCTTTTTACTCACAATAATAACCCTTTTCCTGACTTTTAAGTAGATCTCTGTGTCTGTGGCACAGGGAGCTCTGTTCCACAGTTCTTGTACCTAAAACTTGAGGCTTTGTGTATGTGGCCCCTGATTCTTTCAGCTAGAAATTAAATGTTGCAGCTTACCTGCTGCTGATCTGGCTGGTGTTTAAAAGCAGTGGACTGTTAGATCTTTTTGGGTTTCCCTGCAGTTACCTTGGAGATAGCTAATTCATTAAGTGTGGGGAGAGGGGTGGTCCAAATGCTGGAGGCTCCTCTGTTGAGCTAGAACATAGGCAAGTATCTTCCTGATTCCTTTGGGATGCTGAGGCACACCTGCAGTCCTGGTGTTGGCAGTTGCTGGTTTCACCCCACTGGGGTTCAGGATCTTCACCCAGTTTGTTGAGGTGGAACTTTTCTGGTCCTACATTGGTTGTCTTTGGTCACAGCAAGAGGAACTCTCCTTAGTGATCTTTCTAGCCTCCTGTGCTGAGACTCTTTTACCCCTTCTGCTGCTCCCACTATTCCAGGGTTTATTCCAAGGAAATAATTTCTAGACTGGTCAAGGTCAACAAGGGACGGGAGATAGCAGTTACCGATCACTCCTCCATCTTGACTCCTAGAACTGGAAAATCCAGAGAGAGGGCTTTATCAATGGGCGAGAAGGGAGCAGGGTGCTCTCTAGCCCTGGTCCCAGGCAGCAGTAGTAGCAACAGCTGGCAGTGGCAGCTGTGGTGGCCATGGCAGGTAGCAGCAAGAGTCCATTATTGGAGCCCTCAGCTTAAAGCCCCTGAGGAATTGAGCAGCTTATCTTAATCTTACACTGAGTGGCAGACCTGGTCCTGGGAACTGTCTTCCTAAAGCCCCTGAGGGAATTGAGCAGCTGATCTGAATCTCACCTCTGAGAGCTGGTCTGGCATAACTGGAGGCAGTTGTGGAGAGGGAATTCTACTACTCACAGATTCTGGGCACAAAAGTTTCTGGTTGCTACCAGACCAGTGTACAAGCTTGACTATGCCACCTTGGAGGAACTGAGATCTTACAGGTCCTCAGGGTAAACCCTACTCTTGTCAAATGACCCAAAAATCAAGTAACTGGTTGGGAAAATGCCTAAGAAAGGAAAAAAATAAGACTATAGAAGGTTACTTTCTTGGTGAACAGGCATTTTCTCCCATCCTTTTGGATGAGGAAGAACAATGCTTACCATCAGGGAAAGACGTAAAAGTCAAGGTTTCTGCATCCAAAACCTCCAACATTAATGTACAATGGTCTTAGGCCATGGGAGAGTTCAAAAAGGATTTTGAAAATCAAGTAAGAGAGGTGGAGGAAAAATAGGAAAGAGAAATGAGAGAGATGCAAGAAAAGCATGAAAAGCAGGTCAACACCTTGCTAAAGGATACCCAAAAAATTACTGAAGAAAATAACACCTTAAACATAGACTAATTCAATTGTCAAAAGAGATCCAAGAAACCTATATAGAGAAGAATACTTTAAAAAGCAGATATAGCCAAAGGAAAAAGGAGGTTCAAAAGCTCACTGAAAGAAACAGCTCTTTAAAAATTAGAGTGGAACAAATGGAAGCTAATGACTTTAAGAGAAACCAAGAAATTGTAAAACAAAACCAAAAGAATGAAAAAATGGAAGATAATGTGAAATATCTTATTGGAAAAACAACTGACCTGGAAAATAGATTCAGAAGAGATAACATAAAAATTATGGGAGTGCCTGAAAGCTATGATAAAAAAAAGAGCCTAGATATCATCTTTCATGAAATTATCAAGGAAAAATGCCATGATATTCTAGAACTGGAAGGTAAAATGAATGTTGAAAGAATCCACTGATCACCTCCTGAAAGAGATGCAAAAGGAGAAACTCTTAAAAATATTTTAGCCAAATTCCAGAGTTTCCAGGTGAAGGAGAAAATATTGCAAGCAGTTAGAAAGAAATAATTACAGTATTGTGGAAATACAATCAGGATAACATAAGATCTACCATTTTCTACATTAAGGGATCAAAGTGCATGGAATATGATATTCCAAAAGTCAAAGGAAGTAGGATTAAAACCAAGAATCACCTACCCAGCACACCTGAGTATAATACTTCAGGGGAAAAAAATAGTCATTCAATGAAATAGAGAACTTTCAAGGATTCTTGATGAAAAGACCAGAACTGAAAAGAAAATTTGACTTGACTTTCAAACACAAGAATGAAGAGAAGCATGAAAATGTAAACAGGAAAGAAAAATCACAAGGGACTTATTAAAATTGAACTATTTACATTCCTACATGGAATGATAATATTTGTAACTCTTGATACTTTTCTCAGTATCTGGATAGTTGGAGGGATTATACACACACACACACATATGTATATACATATATATGTGTGTCTATATATATATATATATAAAGAGAGAGACAGGGACAGAGAGACAAAGGCAGAGAGACAGAGAGCACAGGGTAAGTTGAATAGGAAGGGATCATATCTAAAAAAAGTAAAATTAAGGGGTGAGAAATGAATATACTGGGAGGAGAAAGGTAGAAATAGAATGGGGCACATCATCTCTCATATAGTAGGCAAGAAAAAGCTTTTTCAATGGAAGGAAAAAGGAGGAAGCTGAGAAGGAAAAAGTGAAACTTACTCTCATCACATTTGACTCAAGGAAGGAATAACATGCACACTCAATTTCGTATGAAAACCTATCTTACAATTCAAGAAAATTGGGGAGAAGAGGATAAACAGGGTGGGGGAGCGAGATGGAAGGGAGGGCAAATGGGAGAAGGGAATAATTAGATGTAAACACTCTTTGGGAGGGACAAAGTCAAAAGAAGGAATAGAAGAAATGTGGTGCAGGATAGGATGGAGGGAATTATAGTTAGTCTTACACAACATGACTATTATGGAAGTCATTTGCAAAACTACACATATATAGCCTATATTGAATTGCTTGTCTTCTCAGTGGGGATGGGTTGGGAGGAAAGAAGGAAAAGAAGTTAGAACTCAAAGTTTCAGGAACAAATGTTGAAAAGTGTTTTTGTGTACAACTGGGAAATAAGAAATACAGGTAATAGGGTATATAAATTTATCTTGCCCCACAAGACAAGAGAGAAGATGGAAATAAGGGAAGGAAGGGGTGTTCGAAGGGAGGGCAGATTGGTGGAAGGGGTAATCAGAATGCAAGGTGTTTTGTGGTGTGGGGAGGGGGAAGATGGGGAGAAAATTTGAAATTCCAAATTTTGTGGAAATGAATGTTGAAAACTTAAAATAAATTTAAAAAAGAAAGTAAGCTCACCACAGAGATAACAGCCACCTCTTGACCAACAGAGTGGAAGGGCAAGTCTTAAAAGGAATGGGACCCTGTGCAAATTGCTTAACTTTTCATAGTCTCCATTTTCTTATCTGTAAAATGGAGATGACAATAAGACCTATTTCATAGGATTATTATATTGCTAAAATTAGATTGCAATGTGTGGATGGACAAATCCAAAGAATATTCTTTAGAAAAATTAGAAGACCTAATGAACAATTGGGTAGTCATGTAGTGAAGTCTAAAAAGGCCAGGGTCTCCCATTGCATCCTGGACCACCGTCCAGTCAACTCCTCCTCTCTAGAGGAGAAAGTGAGGTGGTGACCTTGCACATGCCTCCCTCACTCAAATCAAAGTCAACTGCAAGTCATACCATCATCTCCCTGATGCCATGCTTCTCTTCCAAAACAGACAAAGACAACAACATGGAGGCTGGGGCCCCAGTGAGACAAAATAAAAACTCAGCTATCAGAGGTGAAAGACCTAGAAAAGAGTGCAAGGTTCTGGTGGAGAAAGATGAGAACAATGGCCTAAAAGTCATTGGCATGGTATGGGCATCACCACAATCATCATAGCTAGCACTAGCACCAGCATCTCCAATACCAGTATTACAATCTTGCCCTTGTTATCATCATTACCACCAATATCATGACCATCTTCATCACTTCTACCACAATTCAAAAGGACTAGTAAAAGGAAGATAGTAGTTAAAGATGAAATTTAATATTTAATATTCAAATTTAAATAAACATAGTAAAGATGAAATTAAAACAGAAGCTCCTTTTCACCAGAATTCTAAGTAATATTAACAACTATAGATGTGTATATATGCATATATATGTACATATATGTGTGTATATACTCACATACAAGCATACATATCTTCACACTATATGTGTGTGTGTGTGTGTAACTTTTGTAAATGATTTTTCTATATTTAATCAATTTTTGATTTTCCCAAAAACCCTTGGATGTGGGTCTTCCAGACCTCCTTCACTCAAAACAAAGTCAAGTGGAAGTCATGTCATCATTTCTCTGATGACATGGTCTTCTTCAGCAAAGAAGGGTGAACACACATGCCCATGTACAAACTGAACTTCATAGTGTTTAAATGACTTAGTGAGACTTCCATATCTAAATGTCTGGTGTCATAATCATCTTAACTTCAGTCATGTCCACTATCCTCTCCAGTATTCAACATTACATAGAGCTTTGGAACTGAATCTTAATGCTATACAGAATCTGAGAGGCTATTCCAGCTGATTCATTTTTCAGATGAGAAAACTAAGGTTTACAGAGATTGAGTCCCATAGCTGGTTAGTGCTAGAGCTATTGTTATTGGAAATCAAGTCCCTTCACTCTTATTTTAAAGATTTTTTTTCCCTCTGGACCAAGTTGCCTCCCATGGCTGTTTCATTTAAAAGTCAATACTCAGAGAAGAACTGAGGTAAGAACATCTCTTTATCCCAAGTACACTGAGGTAGCTCTTCTTCTGATGCTGAGGTAAGAAAAATGGCAAGTAGTTTGGGCATAGACAACAACGGAGCAATGGAGAGGGTGGGATTGAGAGGATTTACATCTTTTGGAGTTATAAAGAGAATCACTTGAAACCTAGAATGCTTCAGAAACAATAATTTCTTTTAATCCTTCCCCAGGTACTTCAACCCACATTCTTTCTTCCTCCTCTAGAGTCTCATACATCTTATGATCTGTATCACACATTTGAGCATTAGTTTATGTTGTTATAGTGCTAACAAGCTATTTTATATGCCTAAATCCTTTTTAAAACAACCAAATTATAAGATCTTTGAAGGGTAGGGGTCATATCCTCTTCTTCTGAAGTTTCTGCTGTGCCTGTTATATTACTGAAAATACTACTACTGCTATCATTATTGCTACTAACAACAACTACTCCTGCTTACAATAGTAACAATTATAGAAACACATTTGGAAAATACAGTTTTTCCCAACAATTATATGAGATGCAGTCATTATCCTCATTTAGTTGGGGAAACTGAGGCTAAGTTAAATGCCTTGGTCATGGTCATACAGCTGGTAGATGTCAGACATAGGATTTAAACCCAATTTATTTAATCAAAAAGTTAAAATCAAGAAAATTATCAACAAATATTGGTATGTCCATATGCTTTTCTTTGTCCTTCATTTTTGAAGAAGATCAGAGACATCACTGGCTATTGTTTTGATTTGCTCATCAGTTGGATATAAGTGAAGCAGAATTGTCCAAAGTTTTCAGCCTTGCTCTTTCTTCTAGAATCATCAAAGTTCAGTGACAAGACAAAAGGAAATGACCCAGAATGCAGTGGGTGACCTTGGAGCATTTGAAGTCTAGCCATAAGTATTCCACAGTGTCAACTTCAGCTCTCTTCATGGCCACTGGAACAAATTGTTCTCATCCTCCCATTCTGCTGGACAAATCTTCATATGTTTGGGGTACACATCCCCCTAACTTATTGATGGGTTTGAGGTTTATTGGTTACCTACAACCTGGTTTAGCTCATTTCTTAAGATGATTTCACTGGAGTGTGACCACTGAGCATGCTACAGTTATTTCCATATGTGAGAAAGGAGAGAAAAATAAGACTGTATCTTAAGATATGAATCTATTATAGATTACTTCTTTAAAAACAACTACTCCTGAACATCCATTTCCTTTGTGCATTTTAAATGTTTCTTCAGTACTTCTTTCTTTATCTTCTGTTCTTTCTCTGTTTTCTTCCTTCTTTATTTCTTTTCCCCTTTCTTTCCTTCTTTGTCTTTTCTTTTATTATCTTTTCCCCCTTTCTGCCAAGTCTGGGTCTGGCCTCAAACATTTACTGACTGTGTGAACCTGAATAAGTCTTTTAAGCCCTCATTTAATTCAACTGTTAAATGGGAATGGGGATATGCCAAGCCTAGAGGCCTGTATTGGGCTACCCGAGTCTTTCTTACCTGTCCAGGTCTTCGGCTGGCCACGCCGGATGCACGTATGAGAGAAAGGACGTTCCAGAGTCAAACAGGGGTTGAGCTTTATTACAGGGTTTCGGTTACAAGTGCAGGGGGGTCTTCTTTCTTAGGACGAAGAGGGGGAGATTTCCTAAGAAGGCTAAGCTTAAGGGAATGGAAGTAGAAGTACAAGCGGGGAGAGAGGGGGAGGGGAGAGAGGAAAGAAAAGAAGCGGAGCCCTACTTTTCTCTTTGGCTCCACACGTGCTAAGAGCTTTCTGGCTTCCTCAATCCTACTTAATCTTCAGCCACACAGTTTGCATCTCAATACCGTGCTGTTAGGTAACTAGGTGTGCTCCAATCCGGGACGACCTCGAGGGCAGGGAGACTCCACCCATCAGGTATCTCCGGGGGAGAGGCGGAAATACCCGAGCTAGCCGAGCTAGCTCGGTCTGACCTTCTCGAACCCCCGCTGTTCATGGAGGGCCTCGTAAGACTCTAAGATTTAGAAGTCCCACTTTTACCTGCCCGAGACTGTCCACACGGAATTGAGCTTCCAGTCCCAACAGGGATAATAATAGCACCTACCACCAGGATTGTTGTAAGGATCAAATAAGGTAATATTTATGCAATATCTAGCACAGTGGTGGTGAGGGGACAGGGTCAACATGGTAAAGTAGAAGCAGGGACCTACTTGACCTCTCCAATAAAACCCTCAAAAAATCTGCAAAAAGATGACTCAAAACAAATTCTAGAGCATCAGAAGCCACAAAATGATAGACTGCAGAAATTTCCAGCCCAAGACAATTTGGAAGGTGGACAGGAAGGGTTTATCAGACTAGGCTGGAAGCAGAGCATAGTCCTGCATGGGCCATACCAACACAGATGGGGCTGGAACAGACCTTAGGGGAATGAATCGCTGGCAGCTGTGGTGACTTCCAGAATTCTCAACACACAACTGCCAAAAACAGCTTCAAAGATCAGTGGGAAAAGTCTCTCTTCTGAGTGAGAGGTGATCATGGTCCAACCCCAGTCCCAGATGCAGCCCCAGACCCAGGCCCAGAGTAGCAGTAGTCTTTGCCTCAGCAGTAGCAGCTTCTGGAGCACCCTACTTAACAAAAAGCTCAAAAGTCAAGTAATTGACTGGGAAAATGAGCAAATGGAGGAAAAATCAGATTATAGAATCTTACTTTCTCAGCACAAAGGTATTCTCTTGCATCTTTGATGATGAGGAAAATCAAAACACATAAACAGAATAATGCAATAAAGTCAAAGTTCCTGCATCCAAAACCTCCAAGAAAAATGTGAATTCGTCTCAGGCCATGTAAGACCTCAAAAAGGATTTAAACATCAAGTAAGAGAAGTAGAGGTAAAATTGAGAAGAGAAATGAGAATGATGCAAGAAAATCATGAAAAATGAGTCAAAACCTTGCTAAAGGAGACCTCAAAAATGCTGAAGAAAATAATTCCTTTAAAATTAGACTAACACAAATGGCAAAAAAGGTCTAAAAAGTCCATGAGGAGTAGAATGTCTTAAAAAGCTGAATGGGTCAAATGGAAAAGGAGGTCCAAAAGCTCCCTGAAGAAAATAATTCCTTAAAGATTCAAACAGAGCAGCTGGAAGCTAATGACTTTGTGAGGAATCAAGAAATAATAAAACAAAACTAAAAGAATGAAATAATAGAATACAATGTGAAATATCTCATTGGAATAACAACTGACATGAAAAATGGGTCCAGGAAATAACATCTAAAAATTACTGGACTATCTGAAAGCCATGACAAAACAAACAAGTAAACAAACAAACAAACAAAGAACTTAGACATCATCTTTCAAGAAATTATCAAAGAAAACCGCCTTGATATTCTAGAACCAGAGGGTAAAATAGAAATGGAAAGAATTCACTGATCACTTCCTGAATGGCATCCCAAAAGGAAAACTACTATTTTAGCCAAATTTCAGAGTTCCCAGGTAAAGGAGAAAATATTGCAATCAGACAGAAAGAAACAGTTCAAGTATTGTGAAACACAATAAGGATAACAAAAGATTTAGCAACTTCTACACCAAGGGATCAGAGGGCTTGACGTATGAAATCCCAGAGGGCAAGAAAGGTAGAATTAAAACCAAGAATCACCTACCCAGCAAAATTGAGTATAATACTTCAGGGGAAAAATGAAATTTCAGTGAAATCGAAGACTTCCAAGCATTCTTGCTAGAAAGACCAGAGGTGAATAGAAAATTTGAGTTTCAAATACAAGAATCAAATGAAGCATGAAAAAGCAAGCAGGAAAGAGAAACTGTAAGTTTGTTAAAGTTGAACTGTTTACATTCCTACGTGGAAAGATGATATTTGTAACTCCTGAGATCTTTTTCAGTATTAAGATAGTTGGAGCTAATACACACACAGATACACACACACACACACACACACATATGTATATATATATATATATACACATATATATGTGTAGATACACACACATATATACACATATATATGTGTATACATATATGTACTTGTATTCATGTATATTTATGTTAATGTGTATACATGTATGTATGTGTACATATTGTAGGTATGTATCTTATAAATGTATGCATATGTGCATACATAATATAAGCATATACTTACATATATACACTTATGTATACATATGTGTATATGTGTGCATGCATACATGTATATGCATGCATGCATAATATATGCATTCATACCTACGGCACAAGGTAAGTCGATTATGAAGGGATGATATTTTAAAAATAAAATTAAGTGCTGAGATGAATGCACTGAGAAAAAGAGAAAGAGAGAAGTGGAGTATAGTAAATAATCTCATATAAAAGAAGCAAGAAAGAACATTTACAATGAAGGGGGAGAGGGGAAGGTAAGAGGGATTAAGTGAGCCTTACTTTCATCAGATTTGGCTGCAGGAGGGAATAACATACACACTCAATTGGATATGCAAGTCTATCTTACCTTACAGGAAAGCACTGGGTAATGGGATAAGAGAGGGGTGATATCAGAAGGGACGAAAGCTTGCGGGAAGGGGTAATTGGAAGCAAACACTTTGATAGAGAGACGGTTCAAAGGAGAGAATACAATAAATGGAGGATAGGACAGGGATAGAGGAAAATATAGTTAGTCTTTTACAACATGACTCTTATGGAAGTCTTTTGCATAACTACTCATATATAACCCATATCAAATTGTTTGCCTTCTCAATGAGGGTGGGTGGGAAGGAGAAGGAGGGAGAGAATGTGGAACTCAAAGTTTTAAAAATGAGTGTTAAAATTATCTTTATATGCAACTGGGAAATAAGATACATAAACAATGGGTTATAGAAATCTATTTTACTCTACAGGAAAAGAGAAGGGAAAGTGATAGCATGGATAATAGAAGGGAGGGCTGAATGGAGGAATGAGTAATCAGAATACACGCTCTCCTGGAGTGGGAGGAGGGGAAAGATAGGCTGAAACTTTGAAATTCAAAATTCTGTGGAGGTGAATGTTGAAAACTGAAAATGAACAAATAAATACACAACATTTAGCACACTGCCTGGCATATAGTAGACACTTGATGATGATTGTTTCCTTGCTTCCTTCCTTTCATTCCTTCATTTCATACATTATCCTTCTCCATGAAACCTATCCTGACCCTTGTGTCTTTCTTCCCAAACTGCTGTAATGAGGGTTTGGCGCATGCCTTGACCATTTAAGATGGCATCATCTACATAGAAAATGATAAAGATGTACTTCTAAGAGACTGGATGATTGCAATACACATTGCTATTCTGTGTTAACCTATCACATTTTGGGGAACAGCATTTTCCTATTGGCTGTATAGCCCATATGTTCAACATCTTTCAAATGTCATCGCTCATCACCAACGGATCTTTTTTTTGCTGCATTCACAACTAATGTAAAACTCCTTCATTCATATCTTGCATTAAAAATGGAGGGCTTAAAGGTTGACCCTTTCCATCTCCCCTCCCACTTAAGTCAGGTGGCAGCAAAAATCGAACCTGGTGCTTCAGCCTTTTTGTTAGTTCTCTATACTAGGTACAGGGAGTAGATTTTTCAGTCTGACCTAGATCTGTGAGTCATGAACACTTCGGAGTTGAGGATTCTGGTCCAGGTGTTGCAGCCTAATCACAATACCCTGAGGAGCAAGGGTCCAACACTCAAGCCCAGCAGAACCCAGCACTGTTGGCTTTATATTTGAATTTGTTATGACTAATTTGTTATGACTATGTGGGAGATGAACCAAACTTTGAGGCTAATTCACTTCCCCTCTCCTTCCCAGAGACTGGAGTGTTGTGTATATGTGAAGATATATTATGTCCCTGAGGTGTTAGGAGAAATGTCTGTATGTTTTTGTTATATCTTTGAAGTAAATTCCCATTTATAAATGTTAATTTGATGTTATTTGGCTAAATGGGATTTAGCTTCTAGTCGATGGGTGCCAGGCCTAGAGGCCTGTATTGGGCTACCCGAGTCTTTCTTACCTGTCCCAGGTCTTCGGTTGGCCAAACCGGATAAACGTATGAGAGAAAGGACGTTCCAGAGTCGAACAGGGGTTGAGCTTTATTACAGGGTCTGGGTTACAAATGCAGGGAGGTCTTCCTTAGGAGGAAGAGGGGGAGATTTCCTAAGGAGGCTAAGCTTAAGGGATTGGAAGTAGAAGTACAAGCGGGGAGAGAGGGGGAGGGGAGAGAGGAAAGAAAAGAAGTGGAGCCTACTGTCCTCTTTGGCTCCACACGTGCTAAGAGGAGCTTTTAGGCTTCCTCAATTCTACTTAACCTTCAGCCACACAGTTTGCATCTCAATACCGTGCTGTTAGGTAACTAGGTGTGCTCCAATCCGGGACGACCTCGAGGGCAGGGAGACTCCACCCATCAGTATCTCCCGGGGAGAGGCTAGCTCAGTCTGACCTTCTCGAACCCCCGCTGTTCATGGAGGGCCTCGTAAGACTCTAAGATTTAGAAGTCCCACTTTTACCCGCCCGAGACCGTCCACACGGATTTGAGCTTCCAATCCCAACAGATGGGTCCTTCAAAATAGGGGGAACGCAGTCAATGGGCTTGAGCTGATGCCAGAAGACAGCTACCCTCCTCATCCCTTCAGGACAGTGGAGAATCCAGAAAGCGTAAAATGTAATAGACCTGGCTCCAAGAAAGTGGGGCAAAGGCAATCATGTTACATGTGGTGACACTCTGCAGTGGTCTATACATGCACCCAAACATCTTATGCTTCCTTGTTTGGTTTTGTATTTTCTTTACAGTTATACTGTATATGCATGTATATACATGTCTTATGTCCCCCATAAGAAAGAAAAAGGTTTCTATTTCATTCCTTGTATGTGTATGTCACTAGCCAAGACTAGTTATTACCACACAATAGGTTCTCTTTTTCCGGGGGGCAGGGGTTGGCAGTCAGCATTATTTGACATGGCCAGAGTTACATAGCTAATAAGTGTCTGAGACCTGGATTTGAATTCAGACCCTCTTGATTCCAGGGCTGGTGCTCAATCCACTGTGCCACCTAGATGCTCCAACATAATAGATTCTTAAGAAAAGTTTTCTAATTGGTTGAGTTGGAGCTAAAGGAAATATTAGAGAAGATCTAGTGCAATGTATTTATAAATGAAGAAACTGAGGCCTAGAAAAGTTAAGTGACTTTCCCAAGGTCTCACAAGCAAAGATTCAGAATGACAACACTGGGAACTCAAGTCAAACCCCTTGACTGGAAATCCAATATTCTTTCTACTTGGTCAGGACATAGCAAGTCAAATTTGAAGGATAGTAAATAGTCCATATTAACTAGTATGTAGGAGGTACTTAAGTTAGTTAGTTGGAGCAGATGGAGGCTTTATGGGAGGGATGGAGCATAGGAAGAAAAGACTGAGGACAGATACTTTTGAGTTTCAGGAAGTGGATTGTAAGAGGATCTAAAGATCCCACAAAATCATTGGGGTTCTCGATCAGAGGATCCCAGCATATGATGGATAGAAGGATGGGAATGGGAGTAAGCTAAGAATGGAGGGAAAATAGATGGTATAAAGATGGGCCCATATTCTGTTCCTATCCCCTCTGTGCCTACTCTCTCTCTGTCTTTTGCCCCTCTCAGTCTCTGGTGGAGTGAATGGGTGTGCAAAAGCTGATTGGCTTTTATAACCTAGGAAATAGCTGTCATCCCCAGCTCTGGCCTGAGAAGAAGAGTTTTCAAAGAGCTTAATATATGGAGGCTGCCAGGCTTGACTCATAGCGCTTCTATGATAGATTGCAGCATAAAGGACCTTGCTCCAGGCTAGCCATCAGCAACACTAGCCAGGCTCCAGGCTAGATTTCATGCTGGAAAGTCAGGCTTCTTTGGGAAAAGTTGGATGTCTCCCTGCTCTACAGCAGTTCTTCTCACACTTCTATCCAAGTGACCAAGAAAGTGGAGTTCAATCCCCACTGACTATTCAATCTGATGAGCAGCACACTCTCTGGAGAGACTGTCAGTCCCTTGATCAGATTCCCCAAAATGCCTCATCAGCATCAGCATCACCACTGTCATCATCATCACCATCATTGTTGTCATCATCATTATCATAAATGTCAGTGATGATAACAATTAATAACTTGAGTTGGTCCAAAGATGTTTCTCAGGAGCTTACAAGAGCTAACATCTCAAGAAATTTCTTCAGTTTCCCCAAAAGCAGTTAATTTATCCACCTAAGCAAAATTGTAAAGAACATCAAATATGAAAGATTGATATAATTAGTAAAAGACTCACTTGTCCAAGTACTGTTTCTATGTGAATGTCATCAAAAAACTTGAAAAATGAATGAGATCGTCACTATTTTTAATGCTCACTGATATAGAAATACTAATTTAAGATCTGCAAAAAGTTTTTCATGCTCTTTAAATCTTCCCTGAAACTCTGCAAATGGTTGTGTAAGAATCATTTTTATAATTCCCCTTTTCCAAATAAGAAAAATGCAACCTGTGCTTTCTAAGCTGCTAACCATTTGCAATAAGACTTGAACTCAGGTCTTCCTAACTTCAGGTCCAGTACTTATTGTTAATCCACTTAGCAATGATACCTCCAGAAAAATTCTTATAGCTTTGCATAGTACAATAAATTTAGCTTTGGAGCCTGGGGTTTGGAATTTAAATCTTGACTCTGCCCCTTATTAGCTCTGTGAAATTGTGAAGACATTTAACATTTCTGTGGAAGAATGATTAGAGTGCTGCATTTAAAATCAGAAAAAAATGTTTAAATCATGCCTTAGTCTCTTACTTGCTGAATGACCCTGCAAAGTTACAACTTCTTTCTCTCTTGGTTTCCCCAGTTGTGAAATGGAAAACCCACTTCAAAGGGTTGTTGTGAGGATCGAAGAAGATGGAACATGAAAAATTCTTCATCGATCTTAAAATACTTTATAAAAGCTACCTATCATTGTTGGTGTTGTTACAATTAATTTGGAAAATGCAGAGGTTGGATGAAATAGCCTCTGATTTTCCTTCCAATTTTAAATTTGTGATTCTATGATTCTTTTCCTAAACATGGGTCAATTTCTATTGACCATCAGGAAAAAAAGATGTGCTGGTTTGGGAAAATGGTTGTAGGACTAAAACTATTCTGTCACAACAAGTAAACATTGTCTAAAGCATGGGTTCTTAAACTTTTTTGTGTCTTGGATCCCTTTGATAATTTGAAAAAACCTATGATCCCTTCTCAGAAAAAAAAAAGTTTTAAAATGACGATTCCAAATGATACCAATTTATATTGAGACATGATTACTGAAAAGCAAAATTCTTGGACCTCAGTTTAAGAAGCCCTGGTCTAAATGTTGTCAAATTCTCAGCACACCCAAGTGCACACAGGCACACAAATGCACACATTCACACACTAATGGTCATAGATATAATGAAACAACACACTTCTCATGGATAGAGAGGAGAATTTCCTCAGAGACAGAATACTTGAGTGCCTCTTCAGATGTACTCCCTGCTATCAGTTTCTTTTTCTTAACTGCTTTTCTTTGTTACAAAGGAGGGTGACCCCAGCTATTTCAGGGCTGGACAGTTCCAGATAATTTTACCCCACTCCAGGGTGAAAGATGATGTGTCCACACAATGTAAAAACAAACAAAATAGTATTTTTCCCCAGCAAGAAAAAGATGACAAGGAAAGATTGTTTTTTAGCATATGATATAATCATCATGGTCAGATGCTATGGTGACACCAAGGATCATACATAATAGAGAGCAGGAGTAGAGGGAACCTAAAGTGTCCATTTCTCCCAAGTTTCATCTCCTACCTTAACTATCAACCTCATTCATGATGGAATTTGAGCACACACTTGACTCAGACCCCAGGTGTCCTTGCACCAGAGAAATAGGTTACTATGATTTAGGGGGATGCTCCAATACAACTTAGCTGTTCAGGGAATGGATAAAAGGTGATTAATTAACCCTCATTGGAGAGTTTTTCCAAGAGGTGAAGTATGGGAGCAAATGATACTCCTTCAGGCAAAGGAAAAGCAAGAATTCTAGTTACTCAAAAGGTTTGTCATTTAGAGAGTAAATAATCACTCAGAAGATGTTGGGAAGGATAGCAGCTGATAAAAAATGTCAAGAACTTACAAAAGAAGAGTACCTGACTATGGACAAAGAACAAATCATTTGACAAGAATTCTTAAATTAAATTCAAAAGGCAGATTTGGTATGAATAGTATAATTCTACCATTAATTAAATAACTTAAAACTGACTCATTATCTACAGAGTTACAAGTTAATAATTTTGCTGGCAAACATTTCGCAAGATCGCTCAAAAAGATTTAAACTGTAGATAGATTTAATTAATGGCAAATTTACTCTAGCTTTAGAGAGTTTGCATATGTGAATAATCCTTTAAAAGTCAGGAGCATAGACATGTCGTGTAAATGGTGAAATAGTAGCACATTTCAAGTTGTGTTTGAAGAGAGCATTAAGCTAAGGCACAGAAGCAGTCTGGGAAAAGAAGCCATTTTGCACACCCTTATCTCCCTTATCTTACCATGACCAAGATTCATCAAAATATTTCAAGGGAGGAGTATGGGATACAAGTGACCCTAATTCTGATAGTTCTTAATTTTTACATAACTCTATAAATTGATATTTTTGTTACTGTGTCGTTCAAAGTCTAGTGTTCTAACAAGGGCTCCATGTACAATGAATTTGGGTTAACAATGTGTATAAAAATATAATGGCTGAATCAGTCACTACTTTCAAGGAACTTACCTTCTAATGGGAAATATATGGATATCCATGTCATATACATATCCCAGTTGTAGTACAGTGCCTTGTACATAGTGTTTTATAAATATTTGGTGATTATTCAAAATAAAAGAATGAAAACATATTTATTAAACACGGAAACCATCACTCTATGAATGCTTTTATAAAATTCTCAGAGAGAAAAAGTAAGGAAAACATAAACCAGGCGAGCACAAAAACAGCCATTCTCATCGACTATGAGGGAAATTTTTCTCCAACAAGAGTCTGTCCCATTTGACTCATTGTTACCAATCATCTTGTAGGCAGCTCTATCTTTAATACCAATTAAAAGAGTTGTCTGTGTCCTCTCAGCAAAAGGCTGGGGCTGTGTTTACTTCCATGAAAGGGACCCTTACAACAAAGGGTCCATACCCTGTAATCTTTTCAAATTTCTTTGAAGTTACTAATGAAATGGATTTGACTTCCCCATCATCATCATTATAATTGTTTTCAAGAAGATGGATTCTAGAATTCTGTATAGATTCAATTCAATTTAATCAAGTCCAATCCAATTCATTTCAATAAGCATTTATTGTGTCTATGATGTCCTAATCATTTTCCTAGGAGATGAGAATAAAAGGATTAAAGAAAACATTTCTCATCCTCACCAAGTTGTATGCCACCAGGTAGAAAGATGTGGTATATATTCTGACTGGTCTAACACAGCATTAAGATGCTAGGTGTTCAGTAAATAGAACGCTAGACCTGGAATGAGGAAAACCTGAGTTTACTAGCTGTGTGACCAAGAGCAAGTCATTTTATCTCTGTTTGCCTTAATCCACTGGAGAAGGAAATGGGAAACCACTCTGGTATCTTTGTCAAGAAAACCCTATGGATAGCATGGTCCATGGGTTCACAAAGTGTTGGACATGGCTGAAGAACTGAATGACAAAAGTCTTGATATGACACTTGGGTGAGAAGAGTTTTTAGAACTTTCATTCACTCTTCCTTGCTGCACCTTTGTGTGGGTTGGAATATCTTCCTTGCTGCACCTTTGTGTGGGTTAGAATATTTCTTCCAGCTACCCCCTTCCTTGTCCTCTTTGCTTTATAAGAGTGGTTTTCCTTTCAAACTAAGCTGGAGAAAAAACATCTCTAAAAAACATCAGTTAGATCCCAGCTAGACTGCTGACTCATTTCTGGGAGAAAGATTGATTATGGAATAAATATTCCCTATACTTTGGGAAATATAACAAGCAAAGAGGTTGAAAGATAGAGAATAACTACGGAGGTAGGATGGACAAGACTTAAAAACTAATTAGATGTAGTGAGATGAAGAAGGGGAAAAAAAAGCAAAATGAGATTCAGAATTTATGGAAAGGTATGTCAGAGACAATGGGACAAGTATGTGATTGAAAAGACTGGTTTATGGGGAGAGAGGGAGGAATTAGTTACATTTTGGAGATGTTGAGTGTAAGTAGAATTTAACATTACTAACAAGTAATTATGAAGGAGAACTACAGGAAAGGATTTCATCAAAAAAACATATTAACAAAAGAGAAAATGACTGGTTAGATTAATTGGAGTGAGATATAGCCCATGGACAGTCTTTGTGCTACTCCTAAAATGTTAAGAGAAAAGGAAGAAAGCACATCAGGTGGATTCCCTATCAGAAATTTTTTCAAAGGAAATAGAAGGCAGATGTGGATGAGCTGAGTTCTACATAATTGGAATTAGACAGGATAAATACAAAGAAGTGATAACAGATTCATCTGAGGCTCTTGTTTTATGTCTTGTATTTTGTTTTTAGTGAATTTGAGATGCCTATAGGGCATCATTAAGGTGAGGATGCCAATCTGGCAGTTATAGGACTGAAATCCTAGACAAAAGTTTGAGTTATTTGGATTTAAATGTTAATCTGAATTGATATGAAATTGGTTCCATGAAAACAGATAAAAATACCATGGGAAAGGGCATAGAGAAGGGCTTCTTAATCTGGGGTCAGTTGATCCATGGATAGATTTTTGAAGGTCTATGAACTTGGGGAAATCTTTATATCTTGATTTCAATATAATTTATTCCCTTTGCATTTAATCTATGTGTTTTATATTATGTATCAAAAAGCATTATTATTCAAAAGGGCCTATACCCTTCATCAGATTGCTGAATGGCTCCATCACATGCACACATGCACACACACACACACACACACACACACACACACCAACACCACCACCACCACCAACAACAACAACACTACCAACAACGCTACCAACAACAACAAAAATACCAACAACAAAAACAACAACACTCCCAACAACAGTACCACCACCACCACCAACAACAACACTACTAACAACAATACCATTACCAACAACAACACTGCTGAAAGCAACAACAACGTTACCAACAACAACAATACATCCCCAGTTCTTTCAGTCAGTCCTCATACGGCATGAACTCACCATACTTGTCATCTTCCAGACAGCCTTCCTTCCACTTTTCTTCCCACTCTACAACTTTATGAAGGTGAAGTCAGTATGGTGTCCATAAGTCATATGTGATCTCTCCAGTTAGTAAGAATTTGTTTCCCCCTGTGGAAAGCTGATCAAAGTCCTATTCCAGCTCAGTTATAGAAGGAAAAAAAAGCAAGTTCACCGAACAAAATTGAAACAGAGGAGACCCCAGGGATGAGTTAAAATTGTATTCCTGGAGCTAGCAAGGGCATTGTCTCCCTACCAACCGACAACTTCCTACTTAGTAGCAGAAATTCCTAACCCCAACCTGTGCTTAAGAAGAATGAGTTCTCTGCAAGGTATCAGAACTTTTTTTTCTTGGTTGTGTTAATTTTTAATAAGCAAGTTATGGGCTAATGTGTATAATCATGCCACAGAGAACAGTTTTTCATATTTTTATAAGCACAAATAAATCCCCTCCCAATCTGCAAACTCCACAGTGGAGAAGTGCAAAGGCTCTTGGGTAGTGTGTTTCAGACCTCCATCTCCTTTAGTTGTCCCTGACTTGTAAGTACCTCTGGAAGATTCATTGTTACTTAAATAATTGAATCTATTTAAAGAAATGAAGCCAATTAACTTTTTAGTTTATGACCAAGAAATAATTTCACTGTGTGTGGTCAGATCCTACTTGGTATCTAGGGATTCAATTATTGTTTAGCACTCAGAAAATATCCAAACAATACCTTAAATTATGTTAGATTGCCTTTTTTCATGGCATTAATAAAGGCAAATCCTTGTACCCATATTTGCTGTTAATATGGTAAAGCCTTGGGAAACTACATAATTAGAATTTTCAAATTTCTCCAAGAAGGATGTGTGCATAATAATGACTGAAATTTTAAAGCCTTGGAAGGATTGAAAAGTACTTTACATCCATTGTCTCATCTGAGTTTCACATGTGTGACTGTCCCCTTTTTTACAGATGAGGAAACTGAGGTTGAGTTTAAGGAGGACATTGATAAACTACAGAGTCCAGAGGAGAAAAGATGCTGCACTTACCTTTGAGCAACATGCCACGTGAGGATCAGTTCTTTAAGAAGAACCTAGAAAAGATTCAATGGAGACATGATGGTTAGTTTCCATTATGGGAAGAACTAGCATTTTGAGGATAGACTATATTTGTTCTGTTTGGTCTAGAGAACAAGACTGGGCACAGTGGTAAAATGTGTGAAGAGTCAAACTTGAGCTAGATAACATGGGACACATCCTTGTAATTGGAGCTAAATCAAAATGAGTTGCCTCAAGATCTGGTAGATCTCCCATCTTTCCATGTCTCCAAGCAGACATTGGAGGAGATCACTTTTCAATTATATTTTAGAGGAGATTCTTTTTCAAGTGTAAATTTTGTTAAATGGTCACTATGATCTCTCCAAACTCTGATATTCTATCAAAGAGCTTGTCCAGGGTCAAACATATGTTAAGTATCTAAGCTGAATTTGAATCCAGGTCTTCCTAATTCCAAGTCTAGTATTCTAACTGCTATGCCAATCTTACTAGTATTTCAGGGCAGGTTAAGAAGAAACTGATGAAAGCAATCTGGTTTTGCCAGGCACCTTCCTCCAGAGGAAATATAATACATTTGTAGATAGAAACAAGCAGTACAGATGTCATACCCAGAGTAGCCACTAAATAACAAAGGGTGGGACTGAGCCAAGATGGTGAAGTAAAAGCAGGGACTTGCTAGAGCTGTCCCCTCAAACCAAGTCAAAGAACTATGAAAATGACTCTAAACAAATTCTGGAGCTGCAGAACTCACAGAATGATGGAGCGAAGCATATTTCCAGCCCAAGAGCTTCGAAGGTCAACAGGAAGCATCTATCAGAATGGACTGGGAGCAGAGCACAGTCAAGTGTGGGCCATGGCAATGCATATGGGACCTGAGAAGGCTCAGAGGGAATGCATCACTGTCACCTGTGGAGCTTTCCAGACTTCATGACACCAAAACAGTGAGCACAAATTGGTAGGTCAGTAGAAAAAACCTATCAGACCTATGTGAGAGAGTAGAGCTGTTCAACCCCAGTTCCAGGGTGGCAGAGGGGGTGGAGGAGCCTAGAGCAGCCACAGTAGCAGTAGTGTCAGAGGCAAAAATTGTTTATGGAACTCTGCACCCACATACTGTGGCAGGATTGAGTAATTGACAGTATTCCTCCCATTCCCACTGGAAGCAGAGAACTACTTTGACAAAGAACTCACAAGTCAAGTAATTGGTTGTGAAACGAGCAAAAAAAATCACACTATAGAATCTTACTTTGGTGAGAAGGAATATCAAAACATACAACTGGAATGAGACAACAAAGTCAAAACTCCTATGTCCAAACCCTCCAACAAAAATGTGTATTGGTCTCAGGCCATGGAAGAGCCCAAAAAGGATTTTGAAAATCAAGTAAGAGAAGTAGAAGAAAAAATGGGAAGAGAAATGAAAGTGATGAAAGAAAATCATGAAAAACAAGTCAACTGCTTGATAAAGGGGATCCAAAAATTCCAAAGAAAATCACATCTTAAAAAATAGACTACCCCAAGTGACAAAAGAGATCCAAAAAGCCAATGAGGAGAAGAATGTCTTAAAAAACAGAATTGGACAAAAGGAAAATGAGGCCCAAAAGCTCACTGATGTAAATAATTCTTTAAAAATTAGAATGGAGAAGATGGAAGCTAATGACTTTATAAAAATTCACGAAATTATAAAACAAAACCAAAAGAATGAAAAAAATAGCAGACAATGTGAAATATCTTATTGGAAAAACAACTGACCTGGAAAATAGATCCAGAAAAGGCAATTTAAAAATTACTGGACTACCTGAAAGCCATGATCAAAAAAAGAGCCTAGATATCATCTTTTAAGAAATTATCAGGGAAAACTGCCCTGATATTCTAAAACCAAAGAGGAAAATAGAAATGGAAAGAATTCACCAATCACCTTCTGAAAGAGCTTTCACAAGGAAAACTTCTAGGAATATTGTACCCAAATGCCAGAGTTCCTAGGTCAAGGAGAAAATATTGCAAGCAGTCAGAAAGAAGCAATTCAAGTACTGTGGAAATACAGTCAGGATAACACAACATCTGTTTGCTTGGTTGTTGTCCTTAGTTCTCGAAGAGGACCAAAATGACATCACAATGATAAAGTGAAGCTTCAATGTGTACAACTGTGGCTGTTCAGACCAATCTGAGCTCAGAATGCTCTACCACAGATTGGGCATGGAGAGTCCCCATGAACTTTGGGGTGGTTACTCCAAATTTTCTTATCCTGTTTCCTTTGTGCTGTTTCAATTCTCCATTGCTCATAGCAGACAGTACCTTTTCTGATGTGGGTACACCATGCTGAGCTGCACTGTGCCAGTGTCTCCCACATTGCACAATCAAATCCAAAAGTCTTGAGGGTGTCTTTGTATAACTTCTTCTGGCCACCTTGTGATGTCCTGGCCCATGCAAGTTCTCCACAAAATAGCCTTTTTGGAAAGCATAAATTTTGCACTCAAACCACATGGCCAGCACATCAGGATCGTGCTCTCTGAAGTAGAGTCTGAATGCTTGGCAGTGTAATTCAAGTAAGGACCTCATTGTCTGGTGCCTTATCCTGCCAAGTGATCTTCAGTATCTTCTTAAGACAGTTCAAATGGAAGCGATTCAGTTTTCTGATATGGTAGACTGTCCATGTTTCACAGGTATACAACAATGAGGTCAGGACAAAGGCTCTGTAGACCTTCAATTTGGTAGACACTCTAATACCTCTTCTCTCCCAAACTTTTTTTTGGAGCCTCCCAAACACTGAGCTACCTCTGGCAATGTGTGTATCAACCTCATTGTCAATGTGTACATCCCTGGAAAGTACACTCTCAAGGCAAGTGAACTTATCCACAGCATTCAGAATTTCTCCATTTGTTGTAACTGATGGGTCCACATATGGATGGCATGGTGGTGCCTATGGAGCACCTGTGTCTTGTGGTGTTAATTATTAGGCCAAAATGAGCACAGGCAGCATAAAATTGATCCATACTTTGTTGCATCTCAGCTTCAGAGGCTGCATTGAGTGCACAATCATCTGCAAACAGAAAACAATACACCAACACTCCCTCCACTTTGATCTTGGCTTATAGCCTTTTCAAATTGAAGAACATACCATCACTGTGGTAGTGGACCTTGATGCCTTGTTTATCCTCATTGAAAGTATTTGACAACATGGCTGAAAACATCATGCTAAAAAGCATGGGAGCAAGCACACAGACCTGTTTCGCTCCACTTGTGCCTGGAAAGACATGAGAGGCATTGTCCACCCTCCAGAATCTGGGCAAACATTCCATCATGAAATTGATGTACAATACAGATAAACTTCTCTGGACAACCAAATTTTGACATAATTTTCCATAAACCTTCATGACTAGCAGTGTCAAAGGCATTAGTCAGATCTCCAAACATTGTGTACAGACCTCTGTACACAATGGAATTTCTCTTGGAATTGTCAACCAGCAAACACCATACTGACTGTTCCTTGGCCCTATCTGAAGCCACACTGGCTCTCAGGTATATGACCATCTTTCCAGTGAAGGATCAGCCTGGCAAGGAAGACTCTAGCAAGAATCTTGCCAGTGATGACTAAGAAAGAGATCCCTCTGTGATTGTTGCAGGATAATCTCTTCCCTTGACCTTTATAGAGGTGGACAAAGGAGGCATCTTTGAACTCCTGGGGGATAACCTCCTCTTGTCATATAACCTGGAAAATTTCAGTCAGCTTCTGTGTGAGCAATGGTCCCCTATTATGGGATCAGAGGGCTTGCAATATTGTATTCCAGAGGTCAAAGGAACTAGGATTAAAACCAAGAATCACCTACCCAGCAATACTGAATATAATACTTCAGGGGAAAAAATCATCATTCAATGAAATAGAGTATTTTGAAGCATTCTTGATGAAAAGATCACAGCTGAAAAGAAAATTTGACTTTCAAACACAGCAATCAAGAGAAGCATGAAAAGGTAAACAGGAAAGAGAAACCATAAGGGACTTCTTAAAGTAGAACTGCTTACATTCCTCCATGGAAAGAAAATATTTGCAACTCTTGAAACTTTTCTTGGTATTTAGGTAGTTGGAGGGATTATATACATATAGACAGAGGGCACAGGGTGAGTTGAATATGAAGGGATGATATCTAAAAAAAGAAAATTAATGGGTGAGAGAGGAATATATTGGAAGAACAAGAAAGGGAGAAATAGAATGAAGTAAATTATCTCTCACATAAAAGAGGCAAGAAAAAACTTTTTCAATGGAGGGGAAGAGGGAGGAGGTGAGAGGGAAAGAGTGAACATTATTCTCATTGTATTTGGCTTGAGGAGAGAATAGCATGCACACACAATTTGATATTAAAAGCTATCTTATACTGGAGGGAAGGAGGGGGAAGGGGATAAACTGGGGACTGGGGGATGATAAAATGGAGGGCAAATGGGAGGAGGGGGTAATTAGAAGAAAATGTTTTTGAAGAGGGACAAGGTCAAAAGAGAGAATAGAATAAATGAGTGCAGTATAGAATGAAGAGAAACACAGGTAGTCTTTCACAACTTGACTGTTATGGAAATGTTTTGCATGATTACAGATGTATAACCTATATTGAATTGTTTGCCTTCTCAATGGGGGTGGGTGGGGAGGGAGAAAGGGAGAGAAGTTGGAACTCAAAGTTTTAAAAAACGAATGTTAAAAATTGTTTTTACATGCAACTGAGAAATAAGATATACAGGCAATGGGATATAGAAATCTATCTTGTCCTCCAAGAAAATAGAGGGGATGGGGATAAGATAAGGGAGGGGTATGATAGCAGGGAGGGCAGATTGAAGGAAGGGGTAACCAAAATACATGCTCTCTTGGGGTGGGGGGATGGGAGAGATGGGGAGAAAACTTAGAATTCAAAATCTTGTGGAAGTAAATATTGAAAATTAACAATAAATTAATTGATTAAAAATAAACAACAAAGAAAGTATATTGATCTGTTTCTACAATCTTAGCCAGCTGACATATGTTTATGTTCCACAAAAGTGCTTGGGTGTGCCTCCAAATAATGCACATGTAAAACTCTCTGATTAACTTGGTTTGCTCCTAATTTTATATCATTGCAACAATACATCAGGGGTCACTTGTGGTCAGATAACACTCCAGGAGGAATTAGTCACTACCTGGATGGACCTCATTCATGTCTGAGCATTACTGAATCAGTATAAGAGGGTTCTGGGTGACTTGATCATGTATTGGAACATGGTAAAGTGGATCAAGACCTGGACTTTGAGACAGAAAGACCTGAGTTTAAGTCATGCCTGGAACGTTTAGTAGCTGTATGACCCCAGACAAGTCGCTTAAGCATTCTCACCTGTTAAATGGAAATAATAATAGCTCTTATTATATTATTATATTTCAAAGGAATATTCTGAGAATCAAATGAGTTACAAGACAAACAATAAAATACTGTAAAAATATGGGCTGTTATTAGTAGCCACTGATAAATGGAGTAATGGTGTCAGGAAGACCTGAGTTCAAATTCAGATTCAGACACTTAGTAGCTGTGGGGCCCTCAGCAAGTCGTGTAATTGCTGTCTGACTCAGTTTCCTTCTCTGTGAAATGGGAATAATAAGAATATATGTTTCTTAGGGTTGTTGTATCAAATAAAATCATATATGTACAGTGCCATGAAAACTGTAAAATTCTATATAAATGCTAGTTACTATTGTTAATTTTTTTTATATTTTCTCTTTGAGCTTTGCTTTCATCCTTATAAGGAATCTTAGTGATGAACTCTCTCTAATAATGCAGTATCTAATAATACAGATCATCATCATCACCATCATTTTCACCATCACTATCATCATCATTATAGCTAGCATTTCTATAGCACTTTAACTTTACAAAACTCTGTACCTAGTTCTCTCATTTGATCCTCACAACAACCCTGGGAAGGCGATATTATTATCACCCCCATTTTACAAAGGGTGAAACTGAGACTGAGAAACTTTAGTCTCTTGTCCAGAGTCACATGATCAATGGTGTAGGCCTTCAATACTCTATCTACTGTACCACCTAGCTGCACCATATGCTTTTCAATTTAAAGTCTTAAAGGTTTGCCTGTGGAATGAAGCTTTTAAGTGACTTTCATAGGGTTTCCTAGTCAGTACTTTTCAGAGGTAAGACTTAAACTCATTTTTTTCTGACCCAGAGGCCAGAATTCCATCTTCTGTCCTTCACTGACTTGTGAGTATTTAGTTATTATTATCCTTTGTTTTGATAGCAGCATATTATAATAATAAAATTCTTAGATAAAATTATTGTGATCCTGACATACAGTCTCTACAATTTTCCCCTAATTCTTACTTTTTCTGCCCTCTGGAGCCCCGCAGAACAAGTCTAATTCCTCTTTCTCAAACCAAGACCTCAGATACTTGGAGACAGTAATGGCCCTCCTGAGTCTTCTCTTCTCCTAAGTATCCCTAGGTATTTTAATGGATCTCTCCATGGCATGTATTCTAGTCTCCTCCTTTGTTTGTCTTCTTCTGGAAACTCTCCTGCTTGTCCTACATATGATGCTCAGAACTGAGCATAATACTCATAAATGTAGTTTAACTAGATTTGGGAACAGGTGAACCATTAGCTTCCTTATATGCTTAACCCTGCTTACCTCAGATTCTCATTTATAAATGAGTTGGAGAAGGAAGTGACAAACCACTCCAATATCTCTATGGAGAAGACCCCAGATGGGGTCATGGAGAATCAGGCACGACTAAACAATCACAACGAAACCCTTCTTGTAATGGATTGCTCCTTGATAAAGTCATTTGAGTTAAATTTGGAAAGTTCCTTGTTGAGTGCATTGCACTGTAGGTTTATTTCAGGCTTAGATTGAACTAAGCAGTCCCTGAGCTTCCTCTCTCCTCTGAGATTCTATGATTTTATGAGATCCAGGGTCATTGGAATGATGTGCAGAGAAAACAATGGTCAGGTGGGAGGTATGGGCCATAATAGATGAAAAATTAGAGAGATAGAGACAGATGTTTGATATAAAAATCAGAGTTATCCCTTGGACAGGAGATCAAATTAGTCAATATTGAAAGAAACTAATTCAGACTATTCACAAGAAGGTCAAATACTGAATCTGAAGTTTCAATAATTTGGTTACATGATACGAAATCGGGACTCATTAGAAAAAAACCCTGATATTGGGAAGGATTGAAGGCAAAAGGAGAGGGTGATAGAAGAGAATGAAATACTGTGATGGCAATCAAAATAGGATCTTTTGCTATTTTTGTTTTAATATAATCAAGTGCCTCTGACTGAATCTTGCCTTTATCAATTAAACCTCTTTACAAGGAGTAAAGTACAGATACAAGAGTTTCTTTAGCTAGAAACAGCATATATATTTGTATTGTTAATTATTTCAATGTGATTAAAGATCTTTCCCACTCATTGATGGGCCTACCCATTGTGGGAGGCTTGATTAGGGGACTTGTTTTGTAGGAGGGTCCCAAGTATTTTTTCTATTGAAGCACTGGGTCAAAGGGTTGTGATGCCCTCTAGCTCTAAAATATCTGTAAATACTCTGAGTTGAGGTTTTATTTTGACCATTAGTTTTTGGCAAGAAGGTTTGAGTGCCAGATGAGGACTCTGGGAAGTCACTAAGGAGCCCCCTGGCTTTGAGAACTCAGAAGTTGTGGTTCCCTCTCTGGTAATGATTGTCAGAGAGCTGCATCTGTCTGTTGAATTATGATCAGGCAGAAGAAGCCATGTCTGTTGATTATTTTGGGGCTTACTGACTAGAAGTATTTTTTTGACCAGAAGAGGACTCTGGGAAGCCAATAAAGCAACCCTCTGCCTTTAAGAACCCAGATATCTTCCCTCCCAGGTAACTATGGTCAGACAGTTGGGGTCCAACTGTCTGCTGAATTCAGGCAGAGGAAGCCATGTATGTTGATCTTTAATTCTCTGAATTTTCTTTGAAGTTCAAGGTGATAAATGATATATGTACTTAGTTAAAGGAATGATACATGTGCTTAATTAAAGTGATAATTAACCCCTTTAAAGTTACTTTCATTTTGTGACTGTAGATCTAAGAACCTGTGATTGAAGATTGCCCTGTGTATGTTGGGGTGCTTACTGATACAGATTCATAGTTAGTATCATGGAAGCAATGAACGTGAACTTGGATAGATTTCAAGAGATAGCAGAGGAGAAAAATGCCTGGAGTGCTACAGTCCATGGGGTTAGGAAGCATCAGATCCAACTGAACAACAACTGCAAGAAAGACTAACCTCCTCATAGCCCAGGACATCATCAATTATATAAGGGAGGAACAGAGAAAGAGAGGGAGAGGGCAATAGCACTGTAGGGAAATGCAAACTGTGGTTGTGTAAAGTGTAAAATAAGTAATTCCTATGCTCTGGGACTTTGCTAGAAGCTGTGAAGTCCCAGGAGGAAGCTTAGAACTCTGGAAGTCAGATTCTGACAATACCCCTGCTTGATTTGTGGGATGCAACTGCTTCTAAGAATGAAAGAAATAGATGGAAAGGAAAAGGGTTCTAGGCTGCTTTTATTCAAAACTGTCATAATGATCATTTCAACAGAGTGAATAGATGGTTGTTTGGTTGTTGTTCTTCGTCTTCAAAGAGGATGAAAATAAATCACCATTGTAAAGTGAAATTTCAGTGTGTCCAACTGTGACTGATCAAACCAACACAAGCTCAGAATGCTCTACCACAGGCTGGACATAAATAGTCCATATAAATATTTGGGGTGAATATCCTGCATTTACTTTGTGCTGCCTCATTTCTACTTTGCATAGAGCATAGCACCTTTTCTTATGTGGGCATGCCATGCTGAGCGGTCCTGTGCCAGTGTCTCCCATGTTGCACAGTCAAATCCAAAGTTCTTGAGAGAGACCTTGAGAGTGTCCTTGTATCATTTCTTCTGGCCACCATGTGATCACCTGACCCATGCAAGTTCTCCATAAAATATAGTCTTTTTGGCAAGTGCACATTTGGCATTCGAAAAACGTGGCCAGCCCATTGGAGTTGCACTCACTGAAGCATAGTTTGAATACTTGGCAGTTCAACTCAAGCAAGGACTTATCCTGCCAGATGATCCTCAGAATCCTCCTAAGACAGTTCAAATGGAAATGATTCAGTTTCCTGGCATGGAGCTGGTAGACTGTCCATGTTTCACAGGCATTCAACAATGAGGTCAGTACAATGGCCCTGTAGACCTTCAGTTTGGTAGTCAGTCTAATACCTCTTCTCTCCCAAACTTTTCTTCAGAACCTCCCAAACACTGAGCTAATGCATGCATCAACCTCATTGTCAACATGTACATCCTTGGAAAGTATACTGCCAACGTAAGTGAACTTATCCACGGCATTCAAAACTTCTCCATTTGTTGTAATCAATGATTCCATGTATAGATGGTGTGGTGGTGGCTGATGGAGCATCTGTGGGTTTTTTTGGTGTTAATTATTAGGCCAAAATTAGGACAGGCAGTAGAGAAGTGATCCATACTTTGCTGCATCTCAGATTCAGAGAATGCATTGAGTGCACAATCATCTGCAAACAGAAAATCATGCACTAACACTCCCTCCACTTTTATCTTGCCTTGTAGCCTTTTCAAATTGAAGGAATTAACCATCAGTGTGGTAGTTGACCTTGATGCCATGTTCATCCTCATTGAAAGTATTTGTCAACATGGCTGAAAACATCATGCTAAAAAGCATGGGAGGAAGCACACAGCCCTGTTCCACTCCATTGGTGACTAGGAAGTCACAAGAGCTTTGTCCATTATCCAGAACCTGGGCAAACAGGCCAACATGAAATTGACGTACAATATTGATGAATTTCTCCAGGCAACCAAATTCTGACATAATTTTCCATAAGCCCTCACAACTAACAGCGTCAAAAACCTTGGTCAGATCGACAAATGTTGTGTACAGACCTCTGTTCTGCTCCTGGAATTTCTCCTGGAGTTGTCAGGCAGCAAACACCACATTGATAGTTCCTCAGCCCTTTCTGAAGCCACACTGCCTCTCGGGTAGATGACCGTCTTCCAGGTGAAGGATCAGACTATTAAGAAGGACTCTAGCAAGAATTTTGCCAGCAGTGACTAAAAGAGAAATCCCCCAGTGATTGTCACAGGACAATCTACTCCATTTGCCCTTATAGAGATGGACAATGGAGGCATCCTTGAATTCCTGGGGGATAACCTCCTGTTGCCATATAACCTGGAAAATTTCAGTCAGCTTTTGTATGAGCAAGGGTCCCCCTACCTTATAAATCTCAGATGGAATAGAATCAACACCAGGTGCTTTGCCACATGGAAGGAACCTAATGGCCCTCAAAACCTCTTCTTCAGTTGGAAGTTCAGCTAGGGAGGGATTGACTTCAACCTGATGTAAATGGTCAATGGCCTCAGCATTGATTGATGATGGTCTGTTGAGAACGCTCTGGAGGTGTTCAATCCATCTGTCTAGAATCATGTTGTTATCACTAATCAATGTTGCTCCATCAGCACTGAGCAGTTGTGATGCACCATAGGTTTTTGGTCCACAAATAACTTTCAGGGAATCATAAAAGTGCTTTGGATTGTACTATCAGCATAAAACTGAATTGCCTTCTTACTGAGCCAGGAATCCTGCGTCTCTCTAAACTTTGCTTGTACCTTGCTTTTGATGGAATTAATTGCTGCCTTCTTAGAGGTGGATGAACCATCCTGCTGGTAAGTCCTGTGGATTCCTTGTTTTTAATTCAGCAGCTTCTGAATTTCCCCATCATTTACATCAAACCAGTCTTGGTGTTTGAGAGTGTTGTGACCCAGATGAGCAAATGCAGTGCTGTACACCAAATCTCTGAATGCTACCCACTCCTTTTCTGCTCCACTGTTGCCAACTGGGTGTTGGATCAACTTTCCCTCCAAGTCAGCAGCAAACTGTTTATGCTCAGAGAAGAGTTCTAATTTGTTGATATTAATTCTTCTGGTAGTCATTTTGCCTTGGGGTAGGCTTTTTTGATGAATGCAAATATTTAACTTGGAAAGGATAAGTCTGTGATCAGTCCAGCACTCTGCACTACACATTACCTTTGTCACTCTCACATCTTGTCTGTCTCTTCTCCTTACAATCACATAATCTATTCGCTGCCAATGTTTGCAGCTTCCATGAAGTTTTATTGCATCTAGGTAAATGGAAGACAGTGTTGGTGATGAGAAGGTCATGTGATGCACAAGTCTTCAGCAGTAAATGACCACTGCTATTGCTGTTTCCAAGTCTATTCCTCCCCAGGACTCCCTGCCAAGTCTGGTAGTCTGAGCCTACTCTAGCATTAAAGTTACCCAGAAATATAAGCTTGTCCTCTTTTGGCACATTGACGATAAGGGTCTCTAGGTCTTCATAAAATTTGTCTTTGACTTCATCAGGGTTTGTCATGATGGGAGCATAGGCACTGATGATGGTGGCATGGTGTTTTTCCGCAGGTGGCCATCGCATTGTCATGAGCCTGTCATTCACTTCTTTTGGCAGGCATGCCAGCTTCCTGATGAGATTGGTTTTTATTGCAAAACCCAAGACAGCTTCATGGTGCCCCCCTTCACTGCACCCACTTCAGAAAAAAGGTATATCCAGCTCCAACTTCAGTAAACTGGTCTTCATTTGCCAATCTTGTTTCACTCAGGGTTGCTATTTCAATATGATACCTGTTGAGTTTTCTTGCAACAAGAGCAGTTCTTCTTTCAGGTCTATTGGATTTTTTGTTGTCTATTAGCGTGCACACATTCCATGTGCCGATGGTGAGTGGAATCATCTTTGCAGATGTTTTTGTACATTTTTTTGCATTTTGATCACATAGTGGGATTCCTCGCCTGACAAGGTAATCAGGCCAGAGTTGGGTAAGCAGGCAATGTTTAGGGCACCTTTTCTAGCCCCTTTCCTCACACCAGGAGGTGAGCAGTGTAGTCCTTAAAAGGCTGCTCAGACACCCAGGGGCTGCCAAGTTCCACTGCTGCTTCCAGTGAGAAACGACTCCATGGCCTGGGCCACCTATGTGCAGGGTTGTGACTACAGCTCCTAGTGCATCCGCACCTGCTGCTTCATTCAGTGAATAGATAAATGAGTTGTCAAGTATCACAAGAAGCAAAGACTTTTTTTTAATAGGAGTTCTTCCCGTTTAACACATACTGAAAGTGTAAGGGTTCCTCACAGGACCAATACCACTACAGATCTCACCTTATCAGCTTAGCTGATTGAGCTCAGAACTCTGGAGCTCAGGAAATATGTTAGCCTCAGCATCCTCTATGGCTGAGACTACAGGTATGTGCCATCATGCCTGTCCATAGGATGCATTAGGATGAATCAGAAATGCCTATAGACCCCCCCCCTTCGCAATGATTTAGTACAAGTGGAGGGGCTTTCAAAGCAGGAAAAAGTATGTGGGAAATATGTGTGTGTGTCTATATCTATATCTATCTATTTATATAGATTTATCTATCTATCTATCTATTTATCTATCTATCTATATGTATATATATATATATATATCTATATCTAGATAGATATGGACACATACATATACACAAACATACACACATATATATTTAATTTCACTTTAAAGTTAATGGTGGGAGGGGGGAAGAGTTAAAGATCTTCCCCGCCCATTAATAGGCCTCAATATTTTTTGTTCATTTCTATTGAGGCACTGGCACAGAGGGTCTTACCCTCTGGCTCTGAAAAGTGTATAAATACTCTGAGGTAAGGTTTTACTTTGGGGCTTAGTTTTTGGAAGAAGGTTTGACGACTTGATGAGACTCTGGAAAGCCGCTAAGGAGCCCCCCAGCTTTGAAAATCCAGATGTTGGCACTTCTTTTTCTAGTGACTATGTGTGTATGTAATGGTCAGACAGTTGGATCTGTCTGTTGATCTGTGATGCATGTGTTGCTTATGGTCAGACAAGTTGTTAGCCCTTACTTTTTCCCTGTGAACTCAGTGAATGACATATGTGTTTGATTAAAGCAGATTGTTGACCCCTCAAAAGTTACTTTCCTTTTAGAAAAGCAGATCTAAGAATCTGTACAGCAGGCCCTCCTGTGTATGCTGGGGTCATTGCTGATACAACATATACACATATGTATGTATATATGTATATAGAGAGATATAATAGACACACAAATATATACATATGCATGCATACGTATATGAAGCATTTATCCATTTTACTATAGGATTACTATGTTCCAGGCACTATGTTAAGAGCTAAAATACAAATGCAACAAACAAGAGGGTTCTTAATTTCATGAAGTTTACAGTCTAATCAGGACAAAATAACATAAATGGGGGAACTGAATGTTTTCATGATTAGCCTTCAGGCCCTAGGGTCAATGAAAATCTTCCCTCAAATGCAAATTTCTTAAATTATACCTAGCAGTGAAATAGATTGAGGAAAACAAAATAAAACAAAACAAACAAACAAAAAAGCAACGATGTTGTTTCAAATTACTTTTGAAAGAGAAATTAGAATACTTTGGAACTTTGAAAATGCTTTTTTGAGTGTGAATCCAAATGGCAGACCTTAAGAGAAAAATATAAAAGCATTGAAAAAACACATTCTCCCACAAAATTGACAGAAAATGTAAAAAAATAAATCTGGATCTCAATACAACAGTATGTGTGTCAGTTGTCATGGTAAGAACCATAAGCAAAAAGGTGGAAGTATCAAAGGATTACTCCTAAAAACGGGGGTCAAACACCCCCATGAAGAAGTGATATCAGAGAGCTATTTAAAGCCCTGTGGATAAACACAAGAAGGTTTTATCAATATCTAGCTCATACACACAGCTGAAAACTTGAACAATATACTGACCCATTAAACAGTATATTACAGTAAGGATAATTTCATATATGAATCCAGATAAATGGATGTTATGATCTCTTTCAGCTCTTTAAATCTATGATTCTGTCAAAGGGAGTCCAGCAAACTATAGAATACAGAAGCCAAAAAAATGGACAAATTCATTTTCCTTTACTCAGTGGTTCACTAAGCATTTATTAAGCACCTACCATCTGCTAAGTGCTGAGCATACAAAGAAAAGCAAAAGGGAGCTCACATTTTAATGCATAAGACAACAAGGAAACAGTTATGTACAACGAATATGTATGTATTTAGGTATATATGTCATATATACATATGTACATATATGTTTATGACAAATTGGAGAATATCAATACAGCAAAGACATGAACATTAAGATATTTTGAGGAAGGCTTCTTATAGTAGAAGGGATTTTACCGGGGAAGTCAGGAAAGCTGGAGAGTCAGGAGTAGGAGGTTAGGAAGAAGATCTTTTCAGGCATGGAGGACACCCATTGAAAATACCCAGAGTCAGTAGGAGTATCTTGTAGGAGGAACAGCAAAAAATCCACTGTCACTGGATTACAGAATACATGGGGGCTACCAAGGTGTAAGAACTGAAGGCAACAACTGAAAGTCCAAAAGTTAAGACAAATAGAAAAATAATAACAATTCCATATCAACCAAACTTTATTTTAGTCTTGAGAAACATAGAAACCACAGGGGAGAGACAGACAGAAACAGAGACAGAAAGACACAGAAAAAGAGACAAAGATGGAGAAGGAAGGAAAGAAGGACAGAGACATGGGCAGACAGAGAAAGAGAGAGACAAAGGACAAAGATTCACAGAACCCTTGAAGAAGGACAGTACAGAAAATTACTGGTAATCTATATGATTCCTTAAAGAACAGCAAAATGAGCAGTCCACATTGGATAAAACCAGTAACAGATAGCTTGTACACCTTTAATATAATGGAGACAACAAAAACATCCCCTGGAAATGATAAGGGGGTGGGGGGGAAGGGAAAAAGCATTTTTAAAGTACCTGCCATGTGTCAGGTCTTGCCACTGGACTTCAATGACTTTGGAAGAAACAGTGAGGTTTACAACTTTGGGTAACTCTGCCTCACTTAAATCCAATACACACATGTGTCACACATCACCTGTGATGTCATTGGTCAGATTCAAAAATGAAGGACAAATAAAAATAGCAACTATGATCCAAGCACCATAGTAACCATTTTACAAATATTATCTTATTTGATCCCCATAACAACCCTGGGAGATAGATATTATTACGATCCTAATTTTACTTTTGAAAAACTCAGGTTAAGGACAAAAAACTAATAATTATCTAATGCCAAATTTATATTCAGGTCTTCCTGACTTCAAGTTCATCAGTCTATCTGCTGAGCCGCCTGGCTGCCTCTAGAAAAATAAAATTAATAACAATTAATGATGGTGGTGGTGGTGGTCTTGGTGGTGATAATCTTTGTCTTAGGCCTATTCCTGTGTGAACTCCTATCAAACGAGACAAGAACAATTTTCTATGACAAAAATAACAGTAGCAGTAGTAATCATATATATTCATATATGTAGATACATAAATATTAAATTTGTAAATGTACTTATATGCACCCAGGCTTGTTTATATACACATGTATGTATATATAATATATAGTACACAAATATGATTTATTTTATATTTCTTTTGTCACTTGCAAATTATTTTCTTCAAAATCCCCTGTGATGGAATTAATCACACTGTCTTTTGGTTGATATGATCAAGTTGATTGCTCCTTCAAATGCTATTGTCCCTTCACACCTTTTTTTTTATCTTACATAATTCCTAATCATGTCTTTTCATAAATGCTTTATAGAAAATCTACCTAATGCCCTGGAGTGACTGTAGATTTTAATATTTCCCAGTACCATTGCAGTACTTAGGCTGACCATATGTCATGTTTCATCTCATTCTTTTGTAGGAATCCCTAGGTTTTGATTCAATCTCCTTTTGGCCCATCTTAGACTTTGACATTGGTTCATTCTCTGAGTCCTCCTGACACAGTCCAGGATTTGAATTTGACTGCATCCCTTGCTCTGACCCTGACAGAACAAAACCAGATGTTGATGGGATTGGTAGCAGGACTTCTGTAAGTGCCTAGGTGCTAGACTTCCTTTTCTCTTGTGGGTCAGATGAGGACCTTCTAGATCCTGGGCTGACCAGATGTTGGTCTGACCCTTTCTTCTGCTTTGATTCTAGTATGAATTGCTAGGCTGTGTTTCAGGTATGGGTTCTAGGTTGGGTGTGAACTGCTTGGATACTGTACCAGGCATCAGCCATCTGCTGTGATTTGGGTAGCTCGTAAGAGTTTCTTGGGTACTGGCCTAGCAATGTTTCCTATAGGAGGTTGCATATTATACTTGCTCCCCACTCTGGTTTATATTCACATAGAACAGTCACAAGTTTCTAAATCTTCTTGATCAGTCTGAGACTACATGGAGGAGTTCATAGCCATTTGCCTTTACTCTTCTTTATCATTGTACCTTCTTGTTCAGTTTTAGATATTTACCTACTGGGTTTTCTTGGGGGGGGGGTAGAGTTCTGTGCTCCTGTGATGACTAATATAATGCTGTCTGAGTCAGAAGTCCTTTCATCTCTCCATGATCTTTGGGCCACCTGAAATTTTTATTTACTTCAGAATTGTGGTATTTCATGAGTCACAGAGATTAGAATTAAAGTAATGGAAATTGACATTTTTTTAAACCAGAAAGTAGTTTAGAATTTTTGAAAGTACTACAAAATCCAAACAACCCAACCCACTCTCTTCTGCCTGTTTATTTCTGGGGCTATGGTAATGTCCTTCTGTTGTACATGTTAAAGATATATGCACTGATAAATAAAGTTGATGCACTGCCAGTCAAATTGCATGTCATAGTCTTGGTAAAAGGCATTCTTCATAGTTTATTTTTTCTTATGTGGATGAGAAGACAGATCTCTTTGATCTGTATTCACTATATTTTTCTCTATTTTTGTAGATGTCTATACTCATCTATATATTTATTTCTGTCTCTATCTCCATTTCTCTCTCTCTCCCTCTCCATTAATATATCTACCTATCTTGACTAGGGATCTTGATCATTTGGCTTTCTCCTATAGTAGTTTGAGTGACTTTATTTAAAAACAACAGTACACTATGAATTTAGTTGAAGCAGGAGAGTCTCAGAGAAGTGTGACCTTTGGCAACAGAGAAGAGAGTCAACTATGAGACTGAGAGGGAGAAACAGTCCTTGAGAGAAAATCACTTCTTTTCTCTGGGAAGAAAAAAAAAACTTCCTCTATTCCATGCCTCCTCTACATATCCACCATAGCATACCAGTAGAGGTATTCAGTTAGTAGGAGATACCACAACCAATAGCAAACAAGAACAGTGATTGAAGAAGGAGATATCTCTGAGGAATTAAAGCTCAAAGAACTCAACAAATATCTCCCAAACTTTGGTAATGGATAATTGAGCTGCAGAAAGGACCAGGTCCAAAGAGACCAGATAAAGAATTTTTTCAATAGAGACACTGCATCCAGAGGAAGCTGAATGAAGATACTAGGAGGAGGAAAAGAAGATTGGAACCCAGAAACATTAAAGGCATACTACCTTGGCCATGTTAGTTACCTAAATATATGTCCCTACTACCACAGAGCAGCTAGGTGATGCAGTCCATAGAGTACTAGCCCTGGAGTCAGGAAGATTCACTCCCCTGAATTCAAATCTGGCCTCAGACACTTACTAGCTGGGTGATGCTGAGCAAATCACTTATGCTTCTGTTTCCCTCAGTTTCCCCATCTGTAATATGAGCTGGACAAGGAAATGGCAAATCACTCTAGTATCTTGACAAAAAAAAAACCCAAGTAGGGTCATAGAGACTCTGACACGATTGAAATAACTGAACAAAAGCTGCAACCACACTAGAGCTATACTCCCATTATTTCAACAGTGCTGTTTGTATTTATAGAATAAGCTCAAGGTTTATGGGGGGATATTTTTAGCTATGGTTCTTATGATGTCATCTCAGCACATATCTCTTCTTTGAGCTAATTGTGTCTTTTGGTTGATTAATAAAGGCAAATGAACCATGAGGAATTATGGACTATAAGTTTTCAGTAGAGATCTAGGACTAAGGATGTTCATCCCCTGGGGGCTCAACATGTTAGGGTCAATTGGGCAGAGGGTAGCTTCCAAAAAGGGCATTACATAAAAATATAAATACATATACAAATGTATGTTTACTTATGACCTTGCTTTTCAGATCACTTCTATGTGTTATATTCCAAAATTTAAATGTAAGTAAGGGAAGGGATGGGTTTTCCTTTTCACTTACATTTGTATTTTCTTGGAGCTTAGCACAGTGCCTGGCACACATTATGAGCTTAATAAATTCCTGTTGACTTACTGACTTTTACCACTATCCTAACATCAGGAGACTCCTTTCGAAAATATAAAAACTTTTTCCAAGTGAAACATAGGCTTAGTCCATGTTTTGGAGAGAGGTGTCAAAGATGTCACAGAGGGGGAAGAGGAAAACTGGCCCTTACAGCTAAAAACATATTCAGACTTTCCTAAGTTCTAAGTAATATGTATTTCTCTGGCCACTAAAATAAAATCTTACCCTATAGAGTGAACTTGTAGCAGAAACAGAAAGCTATTTGTCTCCTTTTCATTATGGATCTAATTATTTTAGTCCAGGATGGTGTTTTGGGGGTTGGTAAATGATGAGGGCCCTGATAAAAAAATCCCTGATTTGAGAATTAAATAGTAACTTTGATTTTCATCTCTTGGACTTAAGGAGTAGCTGTACTTTTCACAGACATGACTAACTTACTCTGAAGGCAGAACTGTTATTAGGGAATATCTGACTGGGGAAAAATGTGGACTAGATTGTGTATTGCTCAGGTTATGAAGTTTCTAATACCTTCGTAAGAGCCTCTGAGTTGAGGTGCTGATCCCAGCCCAGAAGAATAAACCAAAGGGAATCTTTTTGATTTATTGAGCTCATTTCCAAAGTCATCTGCCTCTTGCCTTCCCTTACCTCTAACAATATAGGCTGGCAAAAGCAATTGTGTTTTATGAACTCCATAGAATATTCTCACCCCCAATATGAAATGACAAATATGGTCATTTCAGAAAAAAAAATTTGGGAAAATTTGTATGGACTGATGCAGAATAAAAAAGGGCAGAACCATAAGAGCAAGGTGCATGGTGACCACAATGGTGAAAAAGCAGACAGATCTGGATAGATGTCAGAATTCTGATCAATTCAGGGACCAATTCAGACTCCAGAAGACTGATGGTGAGGCATGTCTCCTACCTATTTGCAAAAAGGTGATGGATGAGAATTGCCTTCAATTAGCCAATAAGTATTTATTAAATGCTAACTTTGTGCCAAACACCATGCTTAGCCCTGGGAGTACAAATAGAAGCATACAGATACTCCTTTCCCTCAAGGAGCTTCCATTGTAATGGTGGGGAGAAGACATATAAAATGTAACTGACAAGTGGTGAAGCAGGTAGGAAAGAAAGTTCTGTGGAGATGAGATAGTATTACAGCCTGACAAGGGATGAAGATGTCTTTGGCCTGGGTCTCCTTTCTATTTTAGATGTTCTGAGAGGGACCAGCCAATCCCCAGAGGGAGCCACAGAGGGAAAGGTACTTCCAGTGTGAGAAACATTACAGGAATGAGGAAATGTTCCAGAAGGAAAAGGTTTCTATGGCATGATTGATAAAGTATTGTGGAGATGAGTCAACAGAAGGAGGCATATTTTTTAGACACTGCCAATACGCTGAAACATTTTTTGTTGATTATGATTATTTGTTACCAAAGAGAATTTCTATTTGGAGTCAAGTATTAGAAAGTGTGACCAGGGAGGCTGGGTCATTGTGAGGGACAGGGGGGCGGGGTTCCATGTTTCAGTGATTGTAAATAGATGGGAGGGGTGTGAGAATGGATGAAGGGAAGTTTGTTGTCTATGGAGCAGGCATTCCAGTAGGCACAGTGAAAGGTCTGGGCAGTATTTGGTGGAAACTTTGGTGTGGGAAGGTTGAAGAGTTGGGAATAAGGAATTGGATAGTGAGTGATGGGAAATGAGATTTGAATGATAATCAGCAAGAAGTAACCAGATATAAGAATGTTGATCTTCAATTTAAACTTGCCAAGTCCAGCATGTGTAAGGAGGGGTTCACAGGGCTTCCAAAATAGAATTCATGAGCTTTTTTTTTTTCTCTCAATATGTCCCTCCTTCAGGCCTCCATGTTCCTGTAGCTGGATTTCTTCTATCAGCACTTAACACAGTGTTGGCAAATAATAGGCATTTAATAAATGATTATTGACTGAATGTATAAAATGCTGCCATCTTTCCAGTCACCCAGGGTCAGAGCATCAGAATCATTCTGGTGCTTTAGTCTCCTTCATGTCATATATTCAGTTAGCTGCCAAGTCTCATCAGTTTTATCACCACAAGATTCCTCTCATCCACTACTTCTTTGCATTCCCGCAGCAATTACCTAGTTCAGGCCCTCCTCACCTCTCACCTGGATTATTATTGTACCTCATAATTAGCCTTCCTCCTTCCAGTTTTTCTCATCTCCAATACATTTTCCATGCAGCTGCCAAATTAATTATCTTATGACTGAGGTCTGACCTGTCCTCACAGTCCCCCAATCAGAAATATTCAGTGGCTCCCCATTGTCTCAAGGAGAAAAAAAGAAATAATCCCAAGATAGCATTTAAAGGCTTCTGCCTCCCTTTCCAGACATTTCATATTCTTTTTCATGCTCTCAGTGTTCCCACCAAATGGACTAAGTAACCATTTCCTGAACTTTCCTGACCCCCCATGCCTGGAATGCACATCTTCTGCTCTTGCTCTAAACATATTTCCTTTAATGTTCAGTCCAGGTGCCACTTCCTTTGATAAACCTATTTCTTGATTCTGCCTAGTTTTTCCTCAAACTATATCATACATAATAATTGCATATCCAGTTCTCAAATAATGGCAACGGGAGTTGTTTGTATATTTTTATTTTTTGCTTCTGTAGACTTAGGACCACAGTATCTTGAACACAGTAGATGCTTAGTAAGTGTTTTTTTTTTTCATTAGGTTGGGTCAAAATTTTTGGACAAAATTTGTCCAATCAATCAGTTTAGTAACTTCAAAATATTAGACATAATGAATATCTAAATGATCTAAAATCATTGACTATGCCTTGTACCCCTTCTCCTCATTTCTAAATGGTTTAAAGATGTGCATGAATCAATTTCAATAGGCCTTTTCTATGTCTATAGGGAAATGTAGAATGAACAGCTGAGGAATAACTAGGGTGGGACATTCAGGACTTCGTTCCAGGGTAATGAAACTGAGAGGGGGTTGAAAGTGTTTTTATACCTTCATCAAATAGAACCAACTGAGTTGGTCTTCAGTGGATCCAAATTTACCCCAGCACAAGACTCATGGTCTCCCTCATCATGGGAGGGAGTTCTGAGGTTCCTCCTCAAGGTCATTAACCCAATAAATAATTGTTTTTAAACATTTATCTGAGGACATCTTTTCTTTTTTCTTTCTTTCTCTCTTTCCTTCCTTCCTTCCTTCCTTCCTTCCTTCCTTCCTTCCTTCCTTCCTTCCTTCCTTTCCTTCTTTTTTTCTTCCTTCCTTCCTTTCTTTCTTTCACTTGTCCTGGGCACAAGAATTGTAAATTGTGGAGCATCATAAATCTGTTATTGGCTGACTCAGTTTGAAAAAAGTCAAAACCTTACAATTAGTGACATCTGAGTCTCAGGTTACTCCTCAATTAAACTAGTTGTTCCCCTGGGTCTTTTCCAACTCTGACTTTGACCTGTTTATTGTGGCCTGAGAAAATAATCAGTTTAATCTCTTAGATAAAAATTGCTTGTGTTTTCTGGGAGAACCAGAGTACATTAGGGATTAAAGTGCCGAAGAAGGAGCCTAGAGATCTAGAATGGTCACTTCTCAACCTTGGTTAATGCACATTCCAAGTCTTTAAATAGAATATTACCAGTCTTCTCCTTATCTCAGTGGGCTGCTGTGCAGTGGGGATTAATGAGACAGCTTTAGGGAAGTGATTTGGTGGGGGAGAGAAAAGGAGAATGACAGAATGTGACTGAGTTGGATGTCTTCATTAGTGTTCTTAATATTTACCCTAACCTCCTAGGGATATTTAAGTCAATCAGTCAGTAAACATTTTTAAGTACCCACTATGTGCCAGGCACTGTGCTAAACACTGCTGCATACAAAAAAAGGAAAACACAATCCCTGCTTCTCAGGGAGCTCACAATGCAAGAGGCAAAGAAGGAAATTAAGGCTAGAAGGAAATTTTCTAATCACCCAATCACTAAACCTATTTCTACTTGACAGAGGAGGAAATTAAATTGTGGAAAGCTGATGTAACTTGTCCTGCATCATACTGGCAAAAAATGGACCAGATCTCAGATTTGGTTAACTCTAATCTGGTATTGTTTTCACCATACCATCTCTCGAACCAAAATCAAATCATTATTTTTAGTACTCCTGGAAAGATTGTCAATCTGTTCCCTTATGTCTACTCACCATCCCTTTAACTTTTGCAAACCAGGCCACCCTTCCAAGGTCACCATATCCCTCTATGGAGTGTTTCTCTCAAAAAGAATTAAGCTCCTCAAGAGAGTGTCTTTGCTTTGATATCCCTATTACTTTTCATACGGCTTGACACATAATAAGTATTTTTAAAAGTGCTTTTTCATTGATTTATTCAGATCACAAAGTTCACTAAAGCAAAAGTTATGAGGTTGATATCTATACATCCAGTCAGTTTTCATAGACCATAGGATTATAGATTTAGAAATGGTAGAGATCTCAGAGGTCATCTGCTGCAATCCTCTCAGTTTATAAACAAGGAAACTGAGACCAAATGACTTATATAAGGTCAGCCATTCAATTAATCTTTATTAAACACTTACTATGTGCCAGGTACTGTGCTAAGTGGGGAAACTAGGTCACACAATGGTGAGAGTGAACAATTGTGGGGTTGGGGTGGGAGACGAAGCCGGGTCCTCCTGGTTTTGACAGCAGCTCTTATTTACTGTATGTGGGCAATAATTCAGGCAAGATTATTGTTTCAATCAAATGAGGTATTTGTTAAGTGCTTGGCAATATCAAATAGCTATACAGATATCTGCTTTTACATTAGATGGATAAATAAAATATGTAACATTTACGATTATAACAATGTTATAGTAATATTCATTATAATAGGATATGCGACAATTATAACTACTACTGCTAGCATTTCTATAGAACATGAAGGTTTACAAAGTGCTTTATAAATATCATCTCTTTTTTATCCTTGCAATAACCCTGGGAAGTAGATACTATTATCATCCCCATTTTACAAATGAAGAAACCAAGGCTAGTTAATATAAGTTAAGTGACTTGCCTAGAGTCATGTAGTGAGTAAGTGTCTGAAACTGGATTTGAACTCAAATATTTCTGAATCCAAATTCGACACTCTATCCACTGTATCATCTAGTTACCAAATAACTAGGTGTCACAGTGGATAGAGTACTAGAAATGGAGTCAATTAAGACTCATCTTCTGAAGTTCAAATCTTGCTTCAGACACCTGTTCGCTGTGTGATCCTGAGTAAGTCACTTAACCATTTCCCCATCAGTTTCCTCATTTGTAATTGAGTTGGAGAAAGAAATAGCAAACCACTCCGGTATTTTTTTCCATGAAAACTTCAAATGGGATCTTGAAGTGTCTGTCAGATGTGACTGAAACAACTGAACAATAAAACATAGACATAGACATAGATATAGACACAGAAATATTGACATAGAAATAGACACATACATATAGACATTGAAAAAAAGTGTAAATATAGGACTTAGCAAATGCTTACTGTATGTTAGGCAGTGTGCAAACAAACAACACTTTCCTACCCTAGCTTACATTCTAACGAAAGGAAGATAAGACACAAAGGTTAACTGGGAGTGGGAAGGGAAAGCTACCTTCACAGTAACATTGTTGAGGTGAATCATGGCTATGGCCCTTCCCACACCATTGGTCTGGGAAAGGGAATCACCAGTTAGACAAGTAGAGCCTAAGGGAAGAGTTTTTTTTTTCCAGTATAGGAAGATATTTATTACAGAAAAGTAGAGCAGTGTAGACCTGAGTGAGTTGATGTTACAGCAGAGTAATAGATTTGGATCCTGTCAACTTATGATGAACCTTGGCTCTACCACTTACTGTAAATGTGTGACTTTGGGGAACCCAGTTTGCTTTTGTGGATCTCAGTGTCCCCAATGATAAAACAAGAGGGTTAGATGAGATAGCCTCTAAGTTCCTAATAACCCTAAAAGTATAATTCTATCATCATAATATTTCTATTCTTACTAAGTAATGAGTGTGTGTGTGTGTGTGTGTGTGTGTGTGTGTGTGTAAAACACTAACAACCAAGTGGACCAGGAAAGGTTTTATTGTAGGTGGGAGTTCTTAAGCTGAGATTTGAAGGTTAAGGATTAGGTAAGAAGGGAAGGTATTCCATGTGCCAGGAAAAGACCCTGCTTGGTTGGCAAGGGCCCTACTTGGTCAGTGGTTTCTCACTCATCAGCATTCCACGGACAGGGCATCCAATGTGGAGAGCAGAAAGAGATCTGTAGGAACAATAAGTGCATCACATCCATTTTAAATAAATTTATTTTTCTACCATATTGCAAGGCCAATATCTTCCTCTCTAGATCCAGATGTCTCAGTCAAAGCTCCCATTACTCTCATCTATCTCTGAATGATTTTGTATCTTTATTAGGGAACGGAAGCATTGTGTAGCAGTGAGATATGTACTGAATGTGGAGTCAGAGAATCCAGGTGCAAATCCTGGCTCTCCCATTTACTCCTCTGTGACCTTGGGCAAGTCACTGAACCTCTATGGGGCTCAATTTTCTCAAGAGAAAAATACGAATCTTTCACAGATGAACTTGAATGTCTCTTCTCATTCTAAAGCTATAGTCCTAATAGAGAAACAATGAAATTCCCCATAACATAGAGATACTTAGCCCTGAAACTCACTTCCATACTCTCACACAGTCTTCAAGGAAGGGAGTCCTGGGGCTTTGGCAACCAGACTTTTTGCTGCTGTTGTTGTCTTTTTTTCTTTCTGTATGACATATTGCAGAGCCAGATGTAGCAACATATGAGAGATCAATGTATAATGGACAGGACAGTTTCGATGGTTATGAGGATATATGAAAGCACATTTTAGATTATATTAAATGGAATAAAGTAGGTCAATAATGTCTGTAATACTGAACTTGACTTTAATCAAAACATCATAAGTAAAATTATGTGAAAAAAACAGCTAGTTATTATTACAGTATTTGGTTGACTGTTTTATAATGTATGCACATAATAAGTAGATAATTTTACATATGGCTACAAGTCATTTTTCTATAAACAAGTGTATTTAATAAGACATCAATAATGAATCCTGCTATATTTGTTTTGGGGAAAAATAATAAAAAATTAGTACTGGTTTGGGAGCCTAGTAAACAGGAATCTTTTTACAACCCCAGCCAGTGAGTTTGTAACTGTTACACAGCTCATCAATTCTGTCTGGGTTAAAGGAAGGAAGGATTTCTTATGGGTTCCATGATAAATCACAGCTTTCATAAACTAGAAAGGCAGTTCTATCAACATTGCAATTATACACCAGGAAATCAAAGTGCAAAAATAATGTCATGAAGAGGTCACTTTCCAAAGTTGGGCTCTAATTACGTTAGAGAGCAAAGAGCCCTAGTTAAAGGCAAAATGCCAAGCTTCTGGTTCCATGTCTATCACTTAATTGCTGCATGACTCTTCCCCCTCTCTCTGAGCCTCAGTTTCCTTATCTCTACTATGGAAGGGTTGGATGCCATGATACATTCTATGATTACCATGATAATCCCCCACAACCGTCCATTAATAAACAAGTATTAAGTACCTACTATGTGTCAGCCTCTGTGATAAGCACGAATAACACAAAGAAAGGTAAAAGAGAGTTCTCATGTTGGAGAAACCCATAATGTCATGAGGGAGGTAGTATGCAAGCTATCCACAGGATAAATAGGATAGAATCAAAGTCTCTTGAGAGTAAGGACTTGCACTTTCTGTCTTTACATTACTGTTGCCAAACTCAGTGACTTACATGAATAAACACTGTCTTAAATAAATGTCACCAAATATCAAATCCAGCTTCATGAATCAAAGCTATCTGAGGGAAGTGACTATTTGGTTTTGGTCTTTCTATGCCCAGTGTCCAGTACAGTGCCTGACACATTGTAAGTGCTTGAAAAATGCCTCTTGAAATGCCAAAATGAAATGGAATGTCTCCTGTTAAGTTCCGGACCTTGGGGAAATCATGAGATCTCTCCAGATTATAATTTCCTTAACTAAAAAATAAGAGAATCTAGTTCATCTCTAAAGTCCCTTCTAGCTTTCAATGTATGATCCCATGATCCAAAGAAAGTGAAGACTAGGTCTATAGAATGTTATAAGAAAGATCGTAAGCTCACTGATTAGAGCTTGAAGGGACATAAGTGAAACCCCATACTTTTTACAGTTGAGGAAACTGAGGCCTAGGAAAATTAAATTACTTGCTCCAGGTCATACAGATAGCATGCATGAGAGATAGGTTTTGAACCGTGTCCTCCAGTCCTGGAACCTCTTTCCATTCTACCATGCTATGTCCCTTCAAAGCTTTGACTTTACAAAGACAATGTCAAACCTGAAAGCAAGTATAAGATTAATTGAGTTGTTTTTTAACCTGGCACATTTTCTTTGACTTGGCCAATGGACAGACCATTTGTACTGAAGTCCAGTTTGGGCTCTAGCCCAGATCTACTTTTATTTGTGTTTGGCACAAGCTTTGGGGGTAGTCTCACAGAATACCATTAGAGGGAATGGTAGAGGTCATCTCATCCAAATATACATGAAAAGTCTTCTCTGCCACATCTTGACTAGCACTCATCCAGCTTTTGCCTGAATATTTCTAACTAAGGGGACCCACTATTGCTTCAGCCGGCTCATGTTGGGGGCAACCTTGATTATTAGGAAGTTTTAGCTTATTTTAGTTTTTTTATTTGTTTGTTTTCCCTGAAATCAAGCTGAAATATCCCTTTGCATAATCCAACTCCCATTCGTTGGTCCCAGTTATGTCCACTGGGGTCTGGCAGAAATAATACGAATCTTCCACATGAGAGTTCATCAAAATCTTGGACACAGCTATTTGTAATCCTTCTCAGTTTTCTGTTCTCCAGGTTAAAGAACACCAGTTCCTTCCATCAGTCTTCATATGGCAGAGATCTGAGTCCACAACCACCCTAAGGGTTCTCCTCTGATGATCTTCAATTTATCTATATTCATCTTAAATGTGGCATCCAACCAGCCCACAACTCCATACTTTGGTTGTGGTCTGACCAGAGTAGAATAGAAAGGAACTCTACCCTCATTTGTCCCCAACAATTAGCCTCTTGTAATGAAAGTGAGCGTTTTCTTGGGTATTATGGCACATTTACAGGACACTCAATATGAATTGGCAGCTAGGTGAAGGAGAGGATAAAGCTTGATGCCTTGAGTGAGGAATAACTGAGTTCAAATTTGGCCTCAAATACTTTCTAGCTGCGTGGCTCTGGGCAAGTCACAACTCTGTTTGACTTAGTTTTCTGTTCTTTAAAATGAGATAGAGAAGGAAATGGCAAACCACTCCAGTGTCTTTGCCCAGAAAACCCCAAATATTCCTGGGCAAGTCACTTAAACCTGTTTGCCTCAGTTTCCTCATTTATAAATTGAACTGGAGAAAGAAACGACAAAACACTCTAGTATCTTTGCCAAGAAAACCCCAAATGAGGTCACCAAGAATTGGACCCTATTCAACAATAACAATATAAATTGGAGACTTTTAATTCTACAAATGCCTCCACTCGCATTTCCATTCCAACCTGTAAATATATAGAAATTCTAGGAATTTAAAGTAAGAAAAGGCATTAGGAGAAAAGAAAAACAACTACAATACAGCATGTTCTCTTCATTTTACAGATGGTGAAACTGAGACTCAGAGGCAATAAGTAAGTAATATAACCAAGGAGAGGAACAGAAAAATAATAGAATGCGAAACTAGACCCAGAATTCTTTCTCCTTCCTCACCCTCCCTTTCACGACTTGTTAGGGGCTCAAAGTTCTAAGAATAGACAAGAAGCTAGGCTGAACGGTTCCCAAACTGGCAGGGCATCTGTTATCCACAGGGAAACACTTCACAGCTGGAGTTGGTCCACAATCTCCAAACTCACTTTTCAGCTTGTGGTATGTGCTCATGTCAGACAACTGCCCATCACTCCAGCGTAAAAAAGAAGAATGAATAGTCAGCAGAAGAGGCAGACCTGCAAGACAGTGATCCACTTAATACACCTGTTGGTCACCCAACTCCTTCAGCTTTATTGTCCTCTGTGGAAGTGACTTTCACAGTTTAATCAGCTAATAGCAGAGAGCCAGATTGCCTCCCAGTACACTACAGTTTAAGCTCAGTTTTAGGAATTTCTGGGTGTTTTTATCTTTTCAGTGAAGCCATAAAGACCCTTGGAGCAGCTGGGCAGGCTGGAAAGTGGATGCTTCAGAGCAGCTCATTAGAGTGTAATGACATTTCTGAGATGGGATGCTCATAAGAGCAGCCGGCAGAAGCCGCCATGTATCTGCAGTGTGATATATTCTCTCCATCAACGGGAGATTGGGCTGAAGTACAAGACTGGCAACTCTGTCATTGAAATGGATTGCATAGGTTTTGCCATACTTTCTAGGAGAGGATGATGTTTTCTGAGTACCAAGGCGTGCCATATTTGTGTGGGTTTGGATTATTGATAGGGACTTTAGAAGTCGTCTTCTCTAAACTCTGCCTCTTATTAGGAAAATTGAGGACTGTAGGGGGAAAGTGACTTATCTGAGACCATAAGAACTGGGTGAAGGAACTTGGAATTAGAACCCAGATCTTCTGACTCTCTTTGCCCACTATGCCCCAAACCTGGTATTCTATCATCTTCCAATATGATCTGAGGCATTTCTTCCTCCGATCAACTTATAAACCCAGCCTGGTTGCCTTGTCCTACATGAAGCCTTTCCTAAATCTTCTCAACTTCTTACTTCCTGCTTCTGAAAATTACTTGAAATCATTTTCTACATAATTTATGTTTTCTTATGTAAATATTATATTTTTCTCTACCTCCATAAAAAGTATTTCAATCTATTTGAGCTCAGTGACATTTTTATTTGTTTTCAAATGACAACAATAATAGCTGACATTTATATGTGCTTTAAGATTTGCAAGATACTTTATAAGTGATATTCCATTAGAGCTTCATAGCAACCCCATAAGGTGGGTGCTGTTATTATCCCCCCATTTTTATAGAAGAATAAATTGAGGCTGAGAGTAGCTAAGTGACTTGCCCAGGATCAAACAGCTATAACATTTTGGAACTTGGATTTAAACTCAGGTCTTCCAGACTACAAATCTAATGTTCTAATCTCTATGGTACCAAGTCACTTAGCACAATATGTCACACATAATGAATACCCAATCAATCAATAAATTGTTTTTGTGTGCCAGACATTGTGATAAGTGTTGGGATACAAAAGGAGGCAAAAAGATAGCCCCTGCCCTGAAGGAACTCATAATCTATCTTGGAAATTTATTGAATATCTCAATGTCTTTTTTTTTTATTCTCACACAGATTCATAGAATCAAAGGTTGGAACTGGATAGAGAATTAGAGATCACATAGCCCAATTCATACATTTTGCAGAAAATCAAAAATGATCATTTATTAAGTACCTACAATATTCCAGGCATTGTGTTAAGTGCTTAGGGTATAAAAACAAAACTGAAATGACTCAGGCCCATAAGGATCTCACAATTTGTCAGAAGAGACACCATATACACATATGTATATATGCGTGATAGACAAAAAGCTGATTTATTTTGTTGGGGGATGTCACTGAGTACACTATTAATTTGGGGAACAAGAAAAACTCATGTGGAAATTAGAAAGACCAATCAATTAATGAACACTAAACACTATTTGTATGGTACTGTGCTAAATATTAGAGATAAAAATCAAAAGCAGAGAGTCCTTCCCTCCAGGAACTCAAACTCTAAGGAGTAAGACAATACATAAAAATGAGAAATGCAGGATAAATACAGATTAGAGGGCAGGTAACCTTAGAGGGGATGGAATTTGCATCTGGGTAGAGGAGGCAGAAGAGCAAAGAACTCTTGGGAAAAAGGAAAATGAAGACACTTGTTGTTTAGTTATTTTTCAGTTGTGTCTGATTTTTTATGAACTAATTTGGGATTTTCTCAACAAAAATGTGGTTTGCCAATACAAAGAGTAGGCTGTCATTTCTTTCTCCAGTTTATTTTACAAATAAGGAAACTGAGACCAACAGGGCTAAGAGACTTGTCCGAGGTAACATAGCTAGTATGTGTCTGAGGCCATATTTGGACTCCAGATGATGAGTTCTCATGATTCCAGGCCCAGCTATCTATCCACTGGGCCACCTAGCTGCCCCATAGAGGGAAAATAACTCGGCTGAGGTCATATGGTAGTCTTAGTGGTAGAAACAGGGTTAGACCTCAGATTATCTGACTACTGGTCTGATGAGTTGACCTAGATCCGTCAGTTGTTTTCAGTGATACTCCAAATCAGCCTGAAATCCATGTCTAATTGCCACAGGAACAATCTTCAATCACCAGATTCTCTCTCTGAGACTAAACTAGAGCTTCTTTTTCTCACTCACATGAATTAAAATAAAACATTTATCTTTGACTATTACTCAGTCAAATTTCCCTGCTACTGAGTTGATGGTTAAATATTTTATGGGAAAAAATGGATACAGGTAACCACCTTTGAAATGGGAAATGCTGAGCAGGTACAAATATCCTCCACACCTGGAAGGTCTTATTATTCTTGGATAACTGGGGTTATGGGCCATTGCTTGTTCTGATCTGTCATTGTCTTTGTTCTGAATTGTAGGAGATTCCAATGAGTGTAGATATTGGTAAACACTGCTAGCTATCAGTTTGTCAATTTTCTCTCAGAATGGGCAAAGTGAAATTCCTCCCTATCACCTTGCAAAAAAATTGTCAGCTTCTCCATAGGGTTCTCCCAAATCCAGAAACAGTCCCTTTTCTTTCCCCTTTTCTTTCTGCATTCATTCCACACGAATGCTTTCTTAGTTAGAGGGAGGATCATAAGTTTGGGGGTGGAAGGGAACCTTGGAGATCAGCTCCAATCAACCCCCACTCCCCCAACACACACCACTTGGCAGATGACAGAACTGAAACTTTTGTTCAGTTGTTTTCCAGTTGTGTCCAACTCTTTGTGACCCCATTTGGGGTTTTCTTGGGAGATATGGAATGCTTTTTGACATTTTCCTCCCCAGCTAATTTTACAAATGAGGGAACTGAGGCAAACAGGGTTAAGTGACTTGCCTATGGTCATATAGCTTAATAAGGATCTAAATTTGAATTCAGATCTTCCTGGCTTCAGGTATTCTATCCACTACACCATCCAGCTGCCCAACTGAAGTCTGAGGAGGTGAAATCACTTGCCCAAGATCCCACAGAAAATGGCAGAGTTAAGAATTGAACTTGTCTCTTCTAAGTCCATAGCTCTTTTCATTATACCATTATAGTAATTGTTTCTCTTTTACCCAGGAACCCTGAGGGTCTTCCCCTCACAGTTTGATTTTTTTTTTTTTTATTAAAGGGGCCATACCTTGAGTAACTTAAAGAAGCCTATTCATTGAATGGGTGTATCTCACTCAAAGTGAGAATGTGATAAGACCTTAAGCCTGAAAGGGTTTCATCCTGGGCCATCTCTAGTGGTCCTGATGAATATCTGGTCACTGGACCCAGATGGCTCAGGAGAAGAAAGAGAGGTTGGTGACCTTGCGCAGCCCTCCCTCACTCAAATCAAAGTCAATTGCAAGTCATGTCATCATCTTGATGTCATTGTCCTCTTCAAGAACGAAGGACAAACACAACAATATAGTTAATGGAGACACTTCTAAAGTACATTACATTACATTATATTACATTACTAGATTGACTCATCATTTTGCCTCTCCCCATTCTTCTTAAGCCTCTAATGATTTTATTTGACTTAGGGAGGAGGGGTAAAAGGGGGCTTGTTGGATCTGGTTGACCTTTCAGAGGGGTTATGGGAGAAAAAAAGCAAGGAGAAGGAGTCAGAAAAAAAAGGGTTTTCTATTTCAGGCACTGCCATTCTTGAGTCAGTCTTGGCCTTGGTTTTATTGTCAATAAAACAGGGATTCATGTATCAACAACATTATAAAAATGAACAATTTTGAGAGACTTAAGAACTCTGATAAAAGTAAAGTTCAATCATGATGCCAGCGGGCTGATGATAAAACATACTACCCATCTTTTGGTAGAGAGTTGATGGACTAAATATGTAGAAGAAGCTTATTTTTGCACATGCCAATATTGTAATTTGTTGTATATGACTATGCATACTTGTAACAAAGGTCCTTTTTTTCTTTCCCCCAGGGGAGAAAAATAAATGCTTGATTGTTAAAAAGAAAATAAATTCAATTAAAAATGAAATGAGGATTCAGATATAGGCTGCCTTCATCCGAATATATATGGGGGAGTGTTCAGTTCTGGGGAACATATCATGCAGAAAGTGTAAGCAATCTGACATGTGATGAGAAGACAACCAGTATAGTGAAGAGACTAGAGACCATGACTGACATACAAGGTTTTGTTGAGGAAACTTAGGGTGATACAGTGGGAAAGAAGATTGGAATTGAAGACCTTGCTTCATATCTGACTTTTGTCATTTACTTGTATGACCCTAGGGAAGCTGATTAGCCTCTCTGTAAAATAAAAGGGTTAGAAACACATGACCTTTGAAGTTTATTTCAGGTATTAGTCTATGAAACCATGAGAGCAGGAGACAGAGAGAGAGAGAGAGAGAGAGAGAGAGAGAGAGAGAGAGAGAGAGAGAGAGAGAGAGAGAGAGAGGGAGGGAGGGAGGAGAGGAGAGGAGAAAGGGATAGAATTTATTAAACATTTACTACATGTTAAACACTGTGTATACAAATGTAATGTAGTCCCTGCCTTCAAGGATCATTAATTAAGGAAGGTGAATGGATGACTGTGTGACATGACTGGAAAGAAGTATTGTGGGATCAAGGAACCAATCAGTATAAAACCAAATCTGGCCTCTTAAAGCCCAAGGAGATTCTAGAAGCAAAGTTTACTTTTTTTTTTGATGTGCAAGGAGTGGAAGTGATGATCCAGTTGAAGACAACCTGACAGGAAATGCCTTGGGAGAGTAACATGAGGGAGTTAGAGGAGATGTTCTTCCAAGGTCCTTCTAGCTAAAATATCTCTATGTTATCAAAGTTTATCCGTCAGTCTTCCAGCTTGCATTTATCTATAAGGATAAGGAAAAATAGAATTTATTTAATGCTTTTTTCCAAATTGTGTTATATACTTTATCTCATTGGAACCCCAAAACACTTTTGCTTGGTTGTTAAATCAATTTGATCTCTACTTTAAGGGAGGAGGAAGTTAAGACTCAGAGTGGTGAAATGACTTACCCACAGTCACTAAGCCATTAAGTGTCTTGCAGAGACTGAACCCACAAGAGCAGTGTCAGTCTGTGCAAACTGGCCAACAGGAGCCAATCCCATTGAGGAAGTGTTGTAGGCCAAGATTCTTGAGGAATTTCTGAGAGAGACTTCAAGAAACCATATTGTTACCTCTCAACCCCTTAGCAGTGCCAGTCTGCGGTGAATCCCAAAGGCCAATGAAATTCTCCTCTGAGAGCTGGTCAAGAAGGGACCTTCCTGTATTGTGCCCAGCAGTGAATTTTAGTTCAGGAAAGTCATGTGATTTTTATGATAATGGCCTTAGCTTCCCCACAAGCCAGTTGTGTAACTTGGCGACTCTCCTTCCCACCTCTAGGAGCCATGAAAGAAGATATATTGCTTCTCTTGTGTTTAAAGGCTTTTGAATATTGAACAGAATCGATTTTGTGTAGAGGAGAGGTAACATTCCTTTTGATGACAAAGCATCTCCTTCTGCTGCCCTGCCCAACCCCCATGAAATCATATATGTATCTGTCCTCATAGTGAATTGACAGCATACTAAATATAATGCCTAACTATCACCCAAATGGGCCTGTGTGGAAGCTTTATTTCTCTAATCATTTACCAAAGATCTGCTGCCTTTGAATGAAAAAAACATTTTGCAAGTCACATAAATCGGATCCATCAGCAATTTAGCAACTCATTTACTGCTCTGCATTTTTGTGTAATGTTTCTTTTTCTTCCCTGCCAAGAACTGTCCCTACTCAGATGTGTTCTATGGCTCCCTACTACCTCAAAGGCCAAATTCTCAGCTTGATATTCAGAGGATTATACATTTGATATTGGTAGGCATTTCATCTTATAGATCAACTAATGCAACCCCCTTTCGTGTAGATAGGGAGATGAGTAAGGAGAGCCACCCTACCCAGAATTGGAAAGTTTATAGAATGGTGAATTTTTTTAAAAGGGATTATATCTGCCCACTGAGGACTCCTTGAGGATGGATGTCACAGATTGGGTCCTCTTCTCAAGATGACTTGTTCAGCTGGGGAGCAGCCAGTCTTTGTAAGACAACAGAAGAGACTCATTGGGGCTTCCTTCTCTTACCTTTCTCTCAACTGGATCCTGAGTAGACCATAGGTAGGTAAGGGTGTTGTTGCTTACTATACTTAGGGCAGGGACATGACCATAGCCAATGTCCTAGAAAAGGTTTCCCTAGAGGTAGCAAGAAGTCCCGCTAGGATTCAACCATAGCACTCTGATAGACATTGTACCACCAGAACATACTTCTGCCCCATCATTCGAAATTTTCCTTTCATTGCTTCCTAACCAAAATACTTTATTCTAATCACCTTCTCACATTCCTCCCCTTAACATATTCAGTCAGTAAAGAAACATTTTATCAAGTGCCTAGTATATACCAGGGGGTAATTAGGTGGTGTTACATAGAGTGTTGGGCCTGGAGTCAGAAAGCCTCATCTGTGTGAATTCAAATCCAGCCTCAGACATTTATTGTGTGTATAAAACTGGGCAAATCACTTAACCCTGTTTGCCTCAGTTTCTTCATCTGTAAAGTGAGCTGGAGAAGGAAATGGCAAATTGCTCCAATATCTTTGCCAAGAAAACCCCAAATGGCACCACCAGGAGTCAGAGTTGACTCAAAACAACTCAGCAATCAAGTATAAACCAAGCACTGTGCTGACAGCTGAGAATACCAAGACAATTTTTCTTTAAAAGACAGTCCATGCCCTGAAGGAATTTACAGTCTAAGGTCAAAGACAATATAAAAGAGAAAACTGAAAAGAGGATGGGTGGGAATGTAGCTTTCTCAGAGATGTGCTGGAGAGCTCCCGAGAAATCTAAAATCAGTGCAGCTGGTGGGAAATGGGGAGAAAAACTGCTCATTCCCACTTCCACCCCTGTGATCCAGCTGTGCCCCCCTCCTGGAATGTCCTCTTTGCTCCATTCAACTGATTCAAATCCTAGCCATCAGTCAAAACCTGACAAAAGTTCCAGCATTGTTAAGACCTCCCCAATGGCTTCTGACTACATTGATCTTTCTCTTTTCTGAATTCTTAATGTGTGCCCTCACAGTCTGTATCACACAATTTAACACTTGGTTACACATTATCTCAAATTGTTCTCTAGGTGATTCACGTAGGCAAATCTTGTCTCCCTGGCAAGGTAGGAAGATCCTTGACAACGCTGCTTGTGTCTTCTGCTTTCTATCAATACTCAATGGTGCCAATGCCAGGATAAGCATGATGGAGGAAGAGGACAGGGAAAGATTAATAAGAGGAACAGATCAAATAAATACTCTGTTAAGCATTAGTGATTGTCTCCACTATGCCCAGGGCTATGGCAAGACCTAGAGCTTGAAACCAGTTTGAATTTCTGTTGGGGTAGCTATCCCTGGTAAGTGATTATCCAAAAAGACAGGATCAAGGTCTACACAGCAGTGTCATTGGGGGCTGTAGAGAGGTCAGCGTAAAAAAAGAATGAATGAAATGACCCCAGGTGTGCCCTCTTCAAACTTACTTTGAGTCAAATATAATTTTGCATGCTAATATTTTAGATTTCCACAACACATTAACACTTTGTGGTACAAAACAACTAGTAAGTGTTTTAGGTGGGATTTGAAACCAGGTCTTCCTGACCCCAGACCCCAGGCCACCTCTGTTGTTTCCAGCAATGTAGCCTCAGGGAGGGACCAGAACACAGTCCACACCCAAGATGGCAGCTAGGTGGCACAGTGGATAGAACGACCTGAAGTTAGAAAGATTTGAGTTCCAACATGACTTCAACTACGTATTAGTGGTCTGACCCTGAGCAAGTCACTTAACCTCTGCCAGCTTCATTTTTCTTATCTGTAAAATGGGGAACATAAAATCACCTACTTCCCAGGACTACTGTGAGGATCAATGAAATAATGTTTGTAAAATGCTTAGTACTCTGTTTGGCACATAAAGATTTGCTTTTTTTCCTTTTCTTCCATAGGAAATGAAGAGACTGTCTATCAGTAGATCTACATTAGAAATTGAACATAATGGGAAGAATGCTTTGGAAGAACTGCTTTAAGTCTGAGCCCATTATCCCTAGAGACCAAGGTAGTATTAGGGAGAATGTATCCCTAGCTCACGGTGATGTGTCTGTAACTTTTATTTTTGGATTATTTTCTCAAGAAATATCCTTTTACAAAAGCTTGTTGAGGCTAATTGGTCAGATGATATTGCAGAGATAATTGGGTGATTGTTCACTTGGGGAGAACCAATTAGAAGGACGTCTGGAGGCAATATTATTAGAGAAGAACCACATGCCCCCTCAGGATAACCAGTAGAACCCTGAGCGGAGATGTTGCTAGCTAGCCTTGTCCTGAGAAATTGACTTAGCAATGAGATTAGAATTTTGGATAAGGACATTCCTGATTTTATAAAGGCTAGACAATGGCTTGATGCAGTTGTCATTTCACAAATATTTTTTCAATGGGTAAAGCAAGGAAGGGATTGTTAAATGACTTGGAGAGCTCAGGTTCGAGCATGGCTTCTTGACTCCAAGCACTAACCAAACCTCCATCCACTACTGCCCCAAATCAGATGCCAAGTTCTTTTGTTGATGGGATTATGAGGGCAAACATCCATTAAGAAACGTCAGTGGCCAGGGTCTCCAAAAGAAAAATGTTTGGCACTTTTCAAACTTTGATGATTCTCAAACTTCGGTTGACAAAGTTGATTTTCAGCCTTCCTAATATGCAATACCTTTTGGCTCAAGTGCTATAGATGGAGATTTGAGGGCTGAGCAAAAAATGGGTTCCACCAATGTTTCTCCCAAATGTCAATAAATAAATTTGAGGGGTTGTTTTGGGAACAACCAAAATAATGAACCTTATAGACTGATCTGCTCCAGCGTTATTAGCATCAGAAGATAAAGAAGAGAGTGAAAAATTTCTGTCCTAATGAATGACCCCTTTGAAATAATGTATGGTAGGTAGTCACTTTCCAAATATTTAGGTAATGTGTTTAAATGTCTAACTTACTGAACAAAAATGGTGCAGCATAGTATATAGAGGGTTGACCTAGAGGTGAGGAAAATCTGAGTTCAAATGCACATATAGTGACTTTGTGGCCTCGTGCGAATCATTTACCTATTAATGTCCCCAGTAACTCTTTAAAACTGTTAAACATTGAAAGATAATTGTCAGAGGTCTAGACTTTCCTTTTCCCTAGCCCTCTAAAATTGCCAAGGTTTCGTGGGGACAATCGGGGTGTTTGATGGAAGGCTGAGGCAGTGAAAAATATAGCACATTTTGCTCTCTTCTGTACTACCCACTAAAGAGAGACTTTCTAAGAGCCTCACATATAGCAGACACTCAAGAGCCATCTTATAACTTTTTCTGGGCTGTTAAAAATAGAACATCTTGTCTTGTTAATAAAAATAAACAGCATGGGAATGTTAGAGTTTGGTTTGAAATGCCAAGCCCCTAAAATTAGTTTTCATCTTAAACCTTGCAAAATGATGTTTTAATCTGCAGACAAGTTGCAATTGTTTTCCTCCTTAATTATGATGCCAGAGGGACTTGATTAGAACCCAACGTCTGTTTCAAATGAAGACTTATCTCCAGAAAGGCATCTCCTTCCATACCCTTTGGTTTGTGCAAAGGAGAAAGGGCATGTAGTCAATGCAGAATCTGAGAACTGGAAGGCACCTGAGACATGATCTCGTTTATCCTTATGTGAATAAGACTCTTCTCTACAACATACCAGAGAAGTGATTGCCTTTGCCCAAAGACCCTTAAAGAACTCTTGAAACTGTCAATTGTATGTTCAGAAAACTGGAATTGTTAGGATGGGTTTTCTTCCTTATTTTTTTTCCTTTATCAAAGATAAACTTGCATCTCTGAACACCATAGTCCAGTTGTGGTCTTACTACAGCAGAGTGTGGCTATTATTTCCCTATTTCTGGAAGCTCTGCTTTCTAAATCCAGCCTGAAATCCTTTAGCCTTCTTAGTTGCCATACCATATTATGCTTTCACATTCAGGTTCCAGGCAATTAAACCCCTCCTAGGTCTTATTTTTGAGGCAAACCGTATAGAATGGTATCCTCAGAATCCAGGCTCAAACACAGTCACAGACACCAATGGTGTAATTCTGAGCAAGATGTATAATATCTGAGTCTTAGTTTTCTCTCATGTGAAATAAGGAGAATGATAAGTTCTACCTCATAGGGTTGGGAGGTTTAAATGGTAGAGGTGGGTTATAAAATCACCTCCCTAACTCCAAACTTGGAGTGCTCCCTTGAAGTTGATGCGTTATTCTATCATAGCATTATGTGTTCACCTTTGGCTCCAAGAGGCTGTAGCATGCACAGTGGCCAAAACCCAGTCAAATCATTTTGGCAGATTGACTAAGCCAGGTTGAAGGTAAGCATAACAATAAAACCCATTACTGAACTGGAGGAGGGTGTCTGCCCCAAGCACGTGAAGACTTCCACATCAGAGTGGGGGAATAAGAAGAATTTGTTTCACCAGTCATGAAAGTTGCTGAAGCAGGCACTGTGGAGACCTTAGAGCTTGATCAGGCATCAAAGATGCCAAGGTTATCCACTGCATCCTGGGCCATTGCCAGCCATCCTGACTTATGTCTTCTCACTGGACTTTGATGACTCTGGAAGAGAGAATGAGGCTTATGACTTTGCACAACTCTGCCTGACTTCAATTCATGTGCATGTCAAAACAGGACCCTGTAATGTCACTGATCCTCTTCAAAAAATGAAAGATGAGCAATATGTGAATAGCAGATATGCTTTTTAAAATACCATTTATTGAATTAAATTGAGAAAACTAAGTGACATAAGGAATAGAGTTTTGGACTTGGAGTCAAGGATTAATAAAGTTTTATTCTAGTTTCACACATGGATAAGTCATTTTACCTCTGTGACTCAGTTTCTTTCTCTGTAAAATGTGGGAATTAGTCTTGATGACCTCAAAGATCTTGCCCAGCACAAAATCAAATCAGAAATAATGAATCAATTAGCAAACTTTCAAGCACTTTCTGTGATGAAAGGAACATGTTAGACACTAGGAATATAAATATAAAAGTGACCTAATGCCTGCCCTAAAAAAGTTTACAATCTTTGGAATGAACCAGAACCATTATTTAAATATCTCACAATGATAAGCTACTCAAAATCATTTTTAACCTATCATTAAATCAAGTCTAAAGAGACCTTCTTGCTAATATTCAGTGAGTGGTGTATTTATTGTATTTGAAAGCAATCTGTAACTCTTTTTTAAAAATTGCATCATTCAGAATTTTCTCTCTCTCCATGTGTCTGAATGCCTGTATTTTATGCAGACTTCTTTGTCAGGTTTTCCATGATTTCTGCCATTTCTCTTAAACCATTTTGACATTTTTTCTCCTAGTCCATCATCAAAGACTCAACAAGATCAGCAAGTTGATAAAAATTGGAGGCAAGTTTATTCATCACTGACATTTCATGAATGCCAAGAATCTTGAAATCGAAATTCCCGAAAAATTCAGTAAAGAAATGGATACAATTATTAGTGAGACTGCATGAACATACAAATGGCTATTGTAAGCATAGTGTCTTAAGATCATTATACCCATAACCTAGGACTCATAGGGGTTCCCTTCTATAGGTGGCATTTCCTTTGAATGATAACATTTGGGAATGTTTAACATCCAACAAGAACTTTTCCTGATTCAGGTATTTAGGGATTTGTCAAAGCAGATTTCCTTTACTTGTTGTGTTTGTCCTTTGTTGCCGAAGAAGACCGCGCCATCAGAAAAAAGATGACAAGATTTGCGCTTGACTTTGTTTTGAGTGAGTGAGGGCTTCCTTTATTTACCCTCAATGAGAAAGATAGAAGATCTGCTAGAGCTGCAATTGGTGACAAACTGAATTTCTTCATCAACAACAACAGCAATAATAACAGTAGTAATAGCTAATAATGATAATAAGTTTATCTGGCTATAAGGTGTTAAGGAGCCAACTAGAAGAAGGATGATTTCCAACTTCCATCTGTGGTCATAGAGCCTTATGCCCCTCAAATACATTGAGGATAAAGACTTCTGGGATCTTTCCCTTGAATTCCTAGCCCCTTATCATTTGACTAATTATGCCGATTCAAGCTTAAGTCTTGGATCATCACTTCCACCATTCACCACCTTTCCTTCCACACAGGTGCTGTTGAATGAAAGTGGAGAAATCCATGGACCTGATCTGACTGGATCCACAATGAATTTATGTTGTGCAATAAGGGTAGCTAGGTGGTGCAGTGGATAGAGCACCAGTGCAGAAGTCAGGAGGACCTGAGTTCGAATCTCACCTCAGACACTTGACACTCACTAGCTGTGTGACCTTGGGCAAGTCACTTAACCCCAATTGCCTCATCCTTGGTCATCTCCAGTCATCCTGATGAATGTCTGGTCACTGGATGCAGATGGCTCTGGAGGAGAAGTGAGGCTAGTAACCTGCACAGCCCTTCCTTACTCAAAACAAAGTCAAGTGCAAGTCATGTCATTATTTCTCTGAAGGCATGGTCTTCTTCAGCAAAGAAGGATGAATATACACATGCTGTACAACGTCAACTGGACCCTCACTGCTTTTAGGCAATCTTACTATACCTTCCTTATCTAGCATCCCATTCCTCACAGCAGCTCTTCCAAACTTTTTTATTCCTCCTCAAATTTGCCATGGCTCTTTCTCCTCCATCCTCTCAGCTGAGAAAGTTGCCTCATATTTGATGGGGAAAGAAAACTGAGGACACTTGCCATCAACTCCATCATTTCTTTTCTTCCTCATCTCCTATCACTTAGATTCCTTCTGCCACTATCTTTTCCTTTACTCAAGTATCACATGATCCAGTGTCCTTACTCTTGACCAAGAGTAACCCCTTTCTACCTGTTCAAGTGATCTCATTCTATCCTGTCTTCTCCAAAAGATTGCACTGCTCCATCAGCCCCATTCTATCACTTATTTTCAAACTCTCCCTATCTACTTATTGCTACTCTGTAAACATGTCCATATCTCCCCCACCATCAAAAAACCCTCATTTGATCCATCCATGTGGCTACCATTTTATAGCTTTTTTCTATTCTTTGTAACTAAATTCCTGGAATAGATGCCTTTGCTTTGTGTCCTCTTACTCTCCTCTTAACCCTTTATAGTCTGGCTTCTGAACTTGTAATTCCGCTGAAACTGCTCTCTCCAAAGTTACTAAAGATCTCTTCATTGCCAAATCCAATGGGCTCTCCTCAGTCCTTCTTCTGTTTGACCTCTCAATAGCCTTTGACATTATTGACCACCCTCTCCTCAATACTCTCTTCTAAATTTTCAGTACATCACTGTCTCTTGGTTCTCTTCATATCTCTCTAACTGTTCCTTCTTAGTCTCCTTTGCTGGATCCTCATCCATATGATGCCCTTTAACCATAGGTGTTGCTCAAAGTTCTTTCCTTGGTCCTCTTCTCTTATCCTCTACACTGTTTTACTGGGTGATCTCATAAACTCCTACAGATTTGGCTGCCTTCTCTATGATGATGATTCTCAAGTCTCTTTATTCTACCCCAGTCTCTTTTCTGACTCCCATCTTGCATCTTCAACAGTCTTTCAGATATCATGAATCGGATGTCCAATAGATATCTTGAACTAAATGCATCCAAAAAGAGAACTTCTCTTTCCCCCTTGAATCCTCCCCCATCTCCTACCCTTATTACTATAAAGCAGGCTCCCTAACCTTTTCCACTCATGACCTTTATTTCTCATGTTTTGGCAGGATTTGTGAGCATTGTGTGGTCTGATGGTACTCAAAGTGCAAAGTGTGCATGCTTTATGTTCAGAACCAAGGCTGCAGTGAAGTTTTGACCCCTTATGAAGCCACAAACCACAGTTTAAGAAGAGCTGCTTTAGGAAGTTAAATACTCAAATAGCCCTGTCTCAGAAAAAGAAATTGAACAAGCCATCAATGAACTCCCTGGGAAAAAATCTCCAGGGTCAGAAGAATTTGCAAGTGAATTCTGTCAAACATTTAGAGAACAGTTAATTCCAGTACTGTATAAAATATTTGGGAAAATTGGTGGAGTCCTACCAAATTATTTTTATGATACAAATATTGTTCTGATACCTAAACCAGGAAGAGCCAAAACAGAGAAAGAAAATTACAGACCAATTTCTCTAATGAATTTTAGATACAAAAATTTTAAATAAAATATTAGAAAAATGAATACAGAAAGTTACCATGAGAATAATACGTTGTGATCAAGTAGCATTTATACCAAGAATGTAGGGATGGTTCAATATTAGGAAAACTATCAGCAGTATTGATTATATCAACAACAAAACTAACCATACGATTAGATCCATACCATTACATGCAGAAAAAAGTTTTGACAAAATACAACACCTATTCCTATTTAAAACACTGAAAAACATAGGAATAAATGGAGCCTTCCTTAAAATAATAAGCAGTTTCTACCTAACACCATAAGCAAGCATTATATGCAGTGGGGAGAATATAGGTGTATTTCCAATAAGATCAAGAGTAAAACAAGGATGTCCACTATCACTATTGTTATTTAGCATAGCACTAGAAATGTTAGCTTTAGCAATAATAGAAGAAAAATTGAAGGAATTAGAATAGGCCAAGAAGAAACTAAGCTACCACTCTGTGCAGATGATATGATGATATACTTAGAGTATCAAGTAAAAAACTACTTGAAATAATAAATAACTTTGCAAAGTTTCAGGTTACAAAATAAACCCACATAAATCATCTGCATTTCTATATATGATGCAAACAGCAAGAGATAGCAAGAGAAATCCTATTTAAAGCTATGGTAGACATTATAAAATATCCAGGAGTCTACCTGCCAAAACAAACCCTGGGACTATGTGAACACAATTACAAAATACATTTCACACAAATAACATCAGATCTAAGTAATTGGAAAAACATCAGTTGCTTGTGGGTGGGCCAATTCAATATAATAAAAATGGAAATTCTATCTAAATTAATTTACTTATTGAGTGCCATAACAATCAAACTTCCAGAAAATTATTTTCTAGAGCTAGAAAAAATAATATCAAAATTCATCTGAAAGAACAAAAGGTCCAGAATATCAAGGAAATTAATGAAAAGAATGTTAGGGAAGGTGGCCTAACCCTACCAGATCTCAAACTGTATTATAAAGCAGCAATCATCAAAACCACTTGGTACTGGCTAAGAAATAGAGGAGTAGACCAGTGGAATAGGTTAGGTACTCAAGACACAGTAGTCAATGAATACAGCAATCTATGGTTTGATAAACCCAATGACCCCAGGTTCTGGGATAAGAACTCACTGTTTGACAGAAATTGCTTGGAAAACTAGATAACAGTGTGGCAGAAACTGGGCATAGACCAATGCCTGACAAGAATAAAATCCAAATGAATACATGCTCAAGGTAAAAAGCTGATATTGTAAACAAATTAGGGGAGCAAGAAATAGTATATTCTTCAGATTTATGGAGAATGGAGAAATTTATGACCTAACAAGAAATAGCAAACATTATGAAGTGCAAAATGGATAATTTTGATTACATTAAATTGAAAAAGTTTTTTCACAAACAAACACAATGCCACCAAGATTAAGAGGGAAGCAGAAAACTGGGAAAGAATTTCTGTAACTAGTGTCTGTGACAAAGGCCTCATTTCTAAAATATATGGAGAACTGAGTCGAATTCAAGAGAATAAGTCATTTCCTAATTGATAAATGGTCAAAGAATATGAGCAAGCAGTTTTCAGAGGAAGAAATTAAAGCTATCTATAGTCATATGAAAAAATGCTCTGTCACTATTAATTAGAGAAATGCAAATCAAAACAGCTCTTGAAGTACCACATCACACCTATCAGATTGGCTAACATGGCAAAACAGAAAGATGATAAATATTGGAAAAGATGTGGGAGAGTTGAAACTTCATTGTTGATGGAGCCGTGAATCTAATCCATCCATTCAGGAAAGCAATTTGGAACTATGCCCAAAGGGCTAGAAACCCTTTAACTTAGCAATACTCCTTCTAGGACTGTATCACAAAGATATCATAAAAATGAAAAGGATCCAACGTGTACAAAAATATTTATAGTAGCTCTCTTTGTGGTGGCCAAAAACTAGAAATCAAGGGGTTGCTCGTTAGTTGGAGAATGTCTGAACACATTGTGGTATATGAATGTAATGGAATACTTTTGTGCTATAAGAAATAATGAACAGGAAAACTTCAGAGAGCCCTGGAACAACTTATATGAACTGATATTGAGTGAAAGGAGCAGAACCAGGAGAACATTGTACATCATAACAGCCACAGTGTACAAAGAATTTTTCTGGTAGATGTAATCCTTCACGGCAATGCAAGGACCTAAAACTTTTCAGAAGGACTCTTGAGTCAAAATGCCATCCATATTCAGGGAAGGAACTTTGGAATTGGAATGTAGAATGAAGCAGAATATTTTCTCTTGCATTATGCTTTGTTTTGGTTTGTTTTTTCTCATGGTTTCCCTCATTCATTTTAATTCCTCTATGCAACATTTCTAATGTGAAAATGTGCTTAATAACAGTGTATGTATAGAAATCTTATAACATTGCATTCCATCTCAGGGAGGGAGGAGAAGTGGGGAGAAAATCTAAGACTTATGGAAGTGGTTATAGAAAAATTAAAATACATAAATTAATAATAAAAAGAATATATCTCTGAAAACAAGAAAAAGCAGAGCTGCTTTAAAGGGAAATACCATCCTTCCAGTGCTTCAGGCTTGTTACCGAGGAGCAGTCCTCAATTCATCACTCTCTCACTCCAAGTCCATTTCCAACACTTGTTGATTTCACCTCTCCATCATCTCCTGTATACACTCCTTTTTCTCCTATGACACTGACACTCTCCTGGTGCAAGCCCTCATCACCTCACAGTTGGACTATTTTAGTACCTGTTGATGGATCTGTCTGCCCTAACTCTCTCCCTACTCCAATCCAACCTCCATTAAGCCACCAAAGTGATTTCTTTAAAGTGCAGGTTCAGCCATCTCACTTTCCTACTGTTATCAACTCCAATGGCTCCCTATTGTCTCCAGAATCAAATACAAAATGCTCTTTTTGACATTCAAAGTCTTACATGACCTTCACCCTTGCCTTCCCCTCCCTTAACCTTCCTAGTCTTCTTACATTTTACTCCTTGACACATAATCCAATGACAATGGCTTCCCATCTGCTGCACAAACAAAACATTCCATCTCTCAACTCCAAGATTTTTTTTTTCTGACTGTCCCCCATGCCTGGCATGTTCTTCCTCCTCTGTTCCACTTACTGAATTCCTTGGATTCCTTTAAGTCCCAATTAAAATCCCACCTTCTACAGGAAGACTTTATTTAATTATAGTGAATTTCCTCTGTTAATTATTTTCTATTCATTCCATATATAGTCTGCTTATATTTATATTTGTGTGCAAATTGTCTCCCTCATTATATTGTAAACTCCTTGGGGATAGAGACCATTTTTTAATTCATTCCTTTTATCCCCAGAACTTATCACATTGCCTACTACAGTATAGTTTCTTAATAAATATTTATTGACTGATGGATTGATTCTGGACTCAGTCACTGAGCTCCCACAAAGCACAATCATCATCATCATCATCATCATCATCATCATCATCATCATCATCATCATCATCATCATCATCATAACAGTAACAAGAGGACTTTGATGGAAAATGAGTTCATGGATTGATTGGGAAATTAAATGTGTAAGAAATACACTATGAAGCATATGGGCTGGTGGACTACCAGGTTAAATATTAACTCAGTAATACATGCACAAATGAATGTGTGCATGTGCATGTATGTGTATATATGTGTGTATAAACATACACACATGCACATATGTATACACACACATATATATGGATAAATATGTGCACTGTGCATTTATATGTATGTAGATATGAATACCTGACCACTGGACCCAGATGGCTCTAGAGGAGAAAGTGAGGCTAGTAACTTTACACAGCCTTCCCTCACTCAAATCTAAGTTGACTGCAGGTCATGTCATCATTTCCCTGATGTCATGATCCTCTTTGAAAATGAAGGACACATACAATAACAAAAACAACAAAAAGATGTAGATACAGATAGCATAATTATTCCTTGAAAGAGGATGATGATATTGGATCATAAATTTGTCCTACATCAACTGAGGAAGCATAGGAAGTATAGAACTCTGTGCCTGGATTCAGGAATGCCTGAGTTCAACTCTAGCCCCAGTAACTCACTAGTTGTGTTTTCCTGGGAAGGGCATTTGACCTCTGTCTGCTCAGTTTCCTCAACTGTAAAATAGGAATAATAATAGCATTTACCTTATACAGTTGTTGTGAAGATCAAATGTGGCTATATTTATTTTAAAAATGTTTAGCACAGTGCCTAGCACATAGTAGGTGCTTAATAAATACTAAGTCTTTTTCTCTTCCCTCTCCCTCAATTCAAGCAACTTTAATATATATTTAATAATGTATAAGACTGGACAGCCAGGGGGCTCAGTGACCTGGAGTCAAGAAGACCTGAGTTCAAATCCAGCCTCAAATACTAGCTATGCTGTCCTGGGCAAGTCACTTACCCTCTGTTTGCCTTAATCCCCTGAAGAAGGAAATGGTAAACAACTCCAGCATCTTTTTAAAGAAAACCTGTACAATATAGTCCATGAAATCACAAAGATTTGGCCATGACTGAACAACAAGAATGATGGGAATAGGGGTTGTAATTTCTTTGGTAGAGGTAAGGAAGTTTCTTCTACCAATGCAGACTAGTACTTTGTCTTCAGTTTGTAGTGTTAGAGAGTAACCTTGTGCACAGAGAGGTTACATAGCCAGTGGGTATCAGAATTATGGCTTGAACCCAGGTCTGACTGGTTTCAGGCCTCTACATTGCCTCTAACCATGGCCAAGATTCTGGGGATACAAAGGTAAAAATAAAACAATCCCTGACCTCAGTGAGCTTTTGTTCTACTGAGGGAGAGGGAGATAAAACATCATATTCACAGATGAGAAAGCACAAAGCATAAATAACATAAAATGAAATCTGTTTCAAGAGGAAGTGACCCTTACCATCTGAGGAGATCAAGAAAGGTCTCATAAAGGAAGTAGAATCTGATTTGTATTTGGAAAAATGCTGGGGATATCAAAGGGTACAGGTGATAAAATGATGTGTTCTAGATATTGGGAATGACCAGTGAAAAGTCAAGGAGATAAAAAGTGGAATGCTCCTTTGGGTAATAAGCCAGATGGTTGAGGATGAAGATCAAAAAGTGAGAAATACAGGAAAAACATGGAGGTGAGAGTAAGATCGTGGCTGAGAAGTTTTTGTTTTATTTGAGAGATCAACCCTAGGGAGTCACTGAATATTTCTGAGTAGGTAAGTGCCATGGTCAGATCTTAACTGTAGGATTATCAATTTGGGAAATATGTGGAAGATATATTAAAATCACAGAAGAGTTCAGACCAATTACAAGGTACTACCATAACCTAAGAGTTAACTAAATTTCCTAAGACATATATACTGTCACAGACATGTGATAATCAGGGTTAGTAGAATTCTCCCTGCTGGAAATTTCTCATGCTAAGAAAATCACAGATCCTAGTTTTAGTAACATTTCTATTAGACACACCTAAGATCATAAAAACATTAGAGATGAAAATAACTGCAAAGGTTTAGTCCAACCCTTTATCTTTACATGTGAGGAAACTGAGACACAAAAGAGTTAAGTAATTTATCCCAGGTCACATGGTGTCAACAATGGGAATAAAATCAACATCCTTGAATTGAAAAGACACAGCTATTTCCACTGACCCACACTTACTCCATCTTTACCTGTGTTGGCAACTCAAATTCAACATGCCCCAAACTGATCTCATCATCTTCCCACTCTAAAAAATCTCCTTCTGACTGACCTACTTCTGTTCCTGGCCCTATCTTTCTCCCACCCCTGGGAATGAAATTTGAGAGTCATCTTGGTCTCCTCCCTGTCCCTTACATAGTCAGTACTCAATAAGTGTTTGATGAATTGAGTTTAGTCAAACAATAGTTTTTAATATAAGCTCTAAAATTGTGCCAAAATCCCCAGAAAGGGTGAGTAAATATTAGCCAGAAATAGAAAAAGTAGTAATTAGCTGTCCTCGCTATCTTCATCACTGATTCCATTTTTAAGGCCACCATCTATGTCATCCACAATGTGAAGTTCTTGTTTGCACAAAGGGATTGAGTCGGCTTCCCTCCCTCCTCCGTGCTGAATTGAGATGAGTTTTCTTCTCTATGCTTAGGACTCTGAGGAGGAAGAAAAAATGTTCAAGTTTTAAATGAGAAAAAGAAGTTTGAAATGGATAGGAACTTCAAAGACTGACACTAAACTCATTGGTCCTCCTGGGAGATATTGATTCCTCAACCTGAGCTTTCCTTATTCCCAAGGCATCAGGAAGGTTGTATTGTAAAAATTCACAACTTCTTAATTCCCCCCTCAAAAATAACAACCCTTATTCTCCTGAGATACTGGTCAGGAAAATATTAAAAGTGTCTCTTCAATACAGTCCATTGCACATTTATTAGGAGTTGGACTATATGGCCTCCACTTCTAGATTTATGATCCCACTGAATGACAGGTACTGCAATAGTTGTTGGGAATGCAGAGATAAAATGGAAAAGAGCACCTGTCATCATGGATCTGACATTCTACTAATACTCCAGTGAGCCTTAGTGAAATATTGCACCCAAGTCCATAGCAGGAGCTATACAGCATCTCTGAGTTGGAGGGGATGCCAGAGGGCTTTTAGTACAACCCATACCTGAAAAAGAATCCTATCCACAGCTTCTCTGACAAGTCGTCATCCAGTCTTTGTCTGAAGCCTTCCAGTGATGGAGAATCCATTACTTGTCAAGGCATCCCATTTCACTGCTGGACAGCTCCAATTTTCAGGGAATATTTCTTGATATTGATAAGAAATCTGTCTCTCTGCAACTCCTTCCAGTTATTCCCACTGGCCCCTCTGGTGCCAACCAGAATGGGTCTATTTCATCTTCCAAATGGTAGCGTGTCACACGCTTGAAAACATCTTAGTCATCTCACTCCAAACCTTCTCTTTTTCATATTAAATATCTCCAATTTCTTCCACTGATGGCATAGTTTCCAATTGTCCCATCATTCTTACCACCTTCCTCTGGACAGACACTAGTCTATCCATATTCTCCATAACATTTTGCACCTAAGAATGCACAAGAATCTCCAGATGCAGCTTGGATAAAAACTGTTTAGCTATCACTGGCATGATTCTGTACCTCATTCTTCCATTAATGTAGCTGTCATGTGCTTCGGACAAGTCTTATTAGATCCTGATTGATGTATTTCAAGAGAGCATAAAGAACTAATCCAAGGTTGGTGGACTTAATATGAATTTGACTAGGAGAAAGGAAACTTGAAAGGTATGAAGGAGGGAAAACTTCAGGAAAATAAGGTTAGAAAATAAAGGAAAAAGAAAAAAACGGTCAGAAAAATTAAGTTTGCAAAGTAGGGGAGGGAGAAGACATGCCTGAAGTCAGTGTTCTGACAATTTCACACATGACCCCCGGGTTGATGCTGTATCTAGCATCTGAAAATAAAAGCAATGACAGAAAGAGAGCTTCTTGCCCAACTCAAACCTGATGAGTCCTCCACTCTCTTTGGGCTGTAGCAGTCATTGTTTTGAATATAGCTAAGATTGACATAGCACTTTTAAATTTTGCAATGCACTCTATTTGAAATATAAATATAAATAAGGAAACTGAGGCAGAAGATTAAAAGACTTACCTAAAGTCATATCTAGTAACGGTCTGAGGTAGGATTTGAACTCAGATCTTCCTGACTCCAGGATTCTGTCTACTGCTTTACCTAAATGTTTCCATAAGGTGAAGATAGAATAGGGAAGGTAGCAGAATTAGAACCAGAACAAGAATTATAAATATATACCTTTATTCTGTGTTTGACAGCAATATCCTTACAAACTAGATAAGCCTAATTATTAAATCTTTCTCCTGTCTTTGTTCAGTCACGTCCACTAATGGTGTCAAGCACATGACCTGGCAGGCTACAACACTCTCTTACTGTGACCTTGGAAATATTTAACAAAATAAGTAGAAATATAATAGCATATATAAAATGCCAGTATATGTCAATATATGGTTTTTTGTATGTGGATTTATCTCAGAGGGATTCTTGTTTACAATTTGGTGGCCTCCATTTCTTTTTGAGCTTAACATCACTGATTTATACTATCCTGATTTGTAAGTATTGGGATAACTAGGTGGCACAGTACATAAAGCAGCCAAACCTGGAGTCCAGAAGACTCATTTCCCTGATTTCAAATCTGACCTCAGATAATTAGTAGCTGTGTGACTCTGGGCAAGTCATTTAACCCTGTTTGTTTCAGAAGGAAATGGCAAATCACTCCAATATCTTTGCCAAGAAAACCCCAAATAGTGTGAAGAAAAGTCAGACATGACTGAAGTGACTGGACAACAACCAATAATTTATAGGTGCTAAGACAAGTACCAGCATCCACTCTAAGGCATCCTTCTAAGATTGCCTTATGCCTTCCCTTTTTAAAGGGATGGAGATTGCTTTTTCATAGACTAGAATTCACTTCCATAATTGATACCAATCTCTTCTCTCCCACTCAACGCCTCTAAGAAATGCTCACCTTCCTGCAGGCTAAGAAATATGATTTCTAAAGGGTATTTGTCAGAGATTTTGTCTCTAGGGTCATATTCATTAATAATTCTCCCCAAACTATTTCTAAACTGTACTTTATAGGTTATTTCCAAAGGCTAAGAAGAAAATTTCTTTTACAACGTAGTTTTCTCCCCCACCTCCACCCTGATAATTGACTTTGACACTGGTTTGTCCATGATGAGTAAACCAAAACAATCAGTCTCCTCTTCCTACAAATAACCAGGTAGGAGTCACCCAGCAAAGAAGACTGTGGAGTCTTGGTCTCTAGAGAGTTACAGCAAGAGGACAGACACCATATGTCCCACATGGATTAAATATTCACCTGTTTGGAGACAGGGACTGGACCAGATGTTCTCCTTAGGTCATATCTCACATGAAAATTTTTATGACATTGGCCTTTCCTTTTTTTTTTCTGACTCAACAGCTGTGGGTTTCAATCAAACTCCTTCATTTGAAATTCAGCGCCTAGCAGGGAGGAGGAGAAATTCACTAATTTTCTCTCTCCAGACTATCTGGGGAAGTTTAGGAGAGTCTTAATTGGGTGAATATAGGGCAAATATAAGAGGAATAAAGGAAGATTTTTAAAATTTATTTATTTTAAGTTTTCAGCATTCATTTCCACGTAATGTTGAATTCCAAATTTTCTCCCATCTCTCCTCTCCCCCCACCCCAAAATGCTGAGCATTCTAATTACCCCTACCACCAATCTGCCCTCCCTTCTAACATCCCTCCCTTCCCATATCCCCATCTTCTCTTTTGTCCTGTAGGGCAAGATAAATTTCTGTACCCCATTACCTGTATTTCTTGTTTCCCAGTCGCATGCAAGAACAATCCTCTACAGTTGTTCCTAAAACTTTGAGTTCTAACTTCTCCTCCATTCTCCTTCCCCACTCATCCCCATTGGAAAGGCAAGCAATTGAATATAGGCTATACATGTGTAGTTTTGCAAATGACTTCTATAATAGACATGTGTAAGACTAACTATATTTCCTCCACCCTATTCTGCCCCCCATTTCTTCTGTTCTCTCTTTTGACCTTATCTCTCCCCAAGTGTTGACTTCTAATTGCTCTCTCCTCCCATTGCCCTCCCTTCCATCATTCCCCCCACCCTGTTTATCCCCTTCTCTGCCACTTTCCTGTATTGTAAGATAGATTTTCATACCCAAATGAGTGTGCATTTTATTTCTTCCTTGAGTCAAATGTGATGAGAGTAAGCTTCACGTTTTCCCTCTCAACTCCCCCCATTGAAAAGTCTTTCTCTTGCCCCTTTTATGAGACATAATTTGCCCCATTCCATTTCTCCCTTTCTTCTCCCAGTATATTCCTCTCTCACACATTAATTTCATTTTTTTAGATATGATCCTTTTCTATTCAACTCACCCTGTGTTCTCTGTCTCTTTCTGTCTCTGTCTCTCTGTCTCTCTCTCTCTCCAAATATATACATATAGTATGTGTGTATGTGTGTGTGTGTGTGTGTGTGTGTGTGTGTGTATAATCCCACCAACTACCCAGATAATGAAAAAAGTTTCAAGAGTTACAAATATTGTCTTTCTATGTAGGAATGTAAACAGTTCAACTTTAGTAAGCCCCATATGATTTGTCTTTCCTGTTTACATTTTCATGCTGCTCTTGATTCATGTATTTGAAAGTCAAATTTTCTTTTCAGTTCATGTCTTTTCATTAAGAATGCTTGAAAGTCCTCTATTTCATTGAATGACAATCTTTTCCCCTGAAGTATCATACTCAGTTTTGCTGGGTAGGTGATTTTTGGTTTTAGTTCTAGTTCCTTTGACTTCTGGAATATCATATTCCACACCCTTCAGTCCCTTCATGTAGAAGCTGCTAGATCTTGTGTTATTCTGATTGTATTTCCACAATACTCAAATTGTTTCTTTCTAGCTGCTTGCAGTATTTTCTCCTTGATCTGGTAACTCTGGAATTTGGCTACAATGTTCCAAAGAGTTTCTCTTTCTGGATCTCTTTCAGGAGGTGATCAGTGGATTCTTTTAATATTTATTTTGCCCTCTGGTTCTAGAACATCAGAGCAGTTTTCCTTGATAATTTCATGAAAGATGATGTCTGGGTTCTTTTTTTTTTTGGTCATGGCTTTCAAGTAGTCCCATAATTTTTAAATTGTTTCTCCTGGATCTATTTTCCAGGTCAGTTGTTTTTCCAATGAGATATTTCACATTATCTTCCATTTCTTCATTCTTTTGGTTTTGTTTTGTGATTTCTTGGTTTCTCATAAAGTCATTAGCCTCCATCTCTTCCATTCTAATTTTTAAAGAACTATTTTCTTCGGTGAACTTTTGAACCTCCTTTTCCAGTTGGCCAATTCTGCTTTTTAAAGCATTCTTCTCCTCATTGACTTTTTGAAATTCTTTTGCCAATTGAGTTAGCCTATTTTTCAAGGTGTTATTTTCTTCAGCATTTTTGGGTCTCCTTTAGTAAGTTGTTGACTTGCTTTTCATGATTTTCTTGCATCTCTCTCATTTCTCTTCCCAATTTTTCCTCCACCTCTCTTACTTGATTTTCAAAATCCTTTTTGAGCTCTTCCATGCACCGAGAGCACTGAATATTTATTTTGATGTTTGGGATACAGAAACCTTGACTTTTATGTCTTTCCCTGATGGTAAGCATTGTTCTCCCTTATCCAAGAGGATGGGAGAAAATACCTGTTCACCAAGAAAGTAACCTTCTATAGTCTTATTTTTTTCCCTTTTTTGGGCATTTTCACAACCAGTTACTTGACTTTTGGATCCTTTGTCAAGAGTAAGGTATACTCTGAGGACCTGTAATATCTCAGTTCTTCCAAGGTGGCACAGTCAAGCCTGCACACTGGTCTGGAAGCAACCAGAAACTTTTGTGCCCAGAATTTGTGAGTAGTAGAACTCTCTCTCCACAGCTGCCTCTAGTTCTTCCAGACCAGCTCTCAGGGCTGAGATTCAGATAAATTCCTCATTTCCCCCAGGGGTTTTTGGTGAGGACAGGACAGCCATTCAGTGTGAGACAAAGATCAGCTACTCAGCTTCTCCGGGAGCGTTAGGTAGGGGCAAGGTTGTCACACAGGGTTGAGGTAAGAATCAGCTGCTCAGTTTCCCCAAGAGTTTTATGATCCAACAATGGATGAGTGCTGCTGTGGGATTTACTGCTGGCCCTATGTAGCCTTTCCTGCTGATGCCTGAGGCCAGAGCTATGGAAGGACCCTGCTCCCTTCTTGGCCAGCTGAAAAACCTCTCTCTTTGACCTTTGGCACCTGTGTGTTGAGGGATCTGCAAACCACTGCTACTGTCACTGAGGGTTCTGCCCCCAAGGCCTGCTCAGGTCCTCCTCCTGGCACAGTGCCTGGTGGTCAAGGCTGGGCTGGGCTCAACTCTATGTCTGGTGTGACTAAACTTTCCTGTCAGCCTTTCAGGTCCCTCTGGACTGGAAATCTCCTCCACTCCATTGTTCTGTGGCTTCTGCTGCTCTAGAATTTGTTGAGAGTCTTTCAACTGTGGGGGAAGAACTAGTGTATGTGTGTTTTTCTACTCCGCCATTTTGGCTCCACCCCACAAAGGAAGATATTTTGATTGCTTTTCAAACACATGAGTTTACAATCTGTTCAGTTGCTGAAGCCTCACCCTCTTGAAGGAAAAAATACAAAGCAAAACAAAGCCTTGATCCAAGGAACATAAATATCTGCCATATGTACTCCTTCCCTTGCTACTACCCCACTTCCCACTCACCCCCAACTTTATTTCATGTTCTCTCCATTTAACTGTGATATTGATTTGCTGGATTTTCTCCATTCACAGCATTCCATATCCAATTTATAGGCTTTGCATAACTAATTCCCTCCCTCCTTGTTCTGATTCCTAGAATGTCGCTTTCCTTAGATTCATGTCTTGAGTCACATCTCCTACAAGAGTTCTTTCCTAACCAATCAGTTTCTACAATATCACATCCTCAAAGTCACTTCTTATATATGCATTTTAATTCATCTATGGGTATGTTGGGAACCATCAATAGAATTATGAAATCACAGAATCTGAGAATTCATAGGAACTTGAGTGATCATTTTGATCAACATGCTATGGGAGGAAAAAATTTACTCTACTAATAGTCATCTGGATTCTGATCAACAATCTCCATCCATGGCAGAAGAAACCACTCTCTCTTGAATTAGTCCATTCCATTTTGGGACAGCTTTATTATTAGGATTTTTTTTTTACATCAAATCAATGTTCCTTTGTAAATTCTATTTCTTCTCAGTCTTCCCACTGGGGGTGAAACACAATAAAACTAATCCTTTAGTCATGTGTTGTCTTAATTGTTTAACTCATGTCCAATTCTTTGTGACCCCTTTGTTGTTTTCATGGCAAAGATACTGGAATGGTTTCCATTTTGTTTTCCAGATCGTTTTACAGATGAGGAAACTAAATCAAACAGGGTAAAGTGACTAGTCCAAGATCACACAGCTAGGAAGTTTCTGAGAGCATATTTGAATTCAGGTCTCCCTGATTCAAGACCCAACATTCTATCCACTGTACCACCTAGCTTCCCTCTTTCAATAGAAATAGATTCCACCTTTGATTATCATCAGTAAAAGGGGTAGATTTTCTATGAGTATCCTAGGACCACAAATCTAAAGCAACAAGGGACCTCACAAATCATCTAATATAACCCCCATACACAAATTGTGAAACTCAAGCTAGTGTGGTTATGTGTCTTGTCCAAAATTAAGTAAAAATGCATCAGAGATGAGATTTGAACCTAGGTTCTCTGACTCCTTGGGGAGCACTTTTTCTATTGGACCTCAGTGACTCCATATAGAAGGCAGAAGCTGTGATGCAACAGGAGACAAGATGCATATGTAGTAAAAAGTTATAAATCCAGATGTAAATAGAATCTTGAGCTTACATGAGTCCACATCTCTACAAGACCCTAATACATCTATGTCCTCATTAGTGTGGATGACAATCTCATGAAGTGATTGTATTATTTGAATTTGAACTATATATTTCCATTGGGTTGGAAATATTGGCCATATTATGCATAGTTGCAACTTCTAATAGTACAAAATGGAATTGATCATAGTCAATAAGTCAAAAAAGTAATTATTAAGAGTTTACTTTGTCCTAGGCAATATGCTAAATGTTGAGGATCTAAAGAAAGACAGCCTCTACCTTCAAGAGAGTCACATCCTAAATCGAAAGACAGCATGTGTGTATGTATATATGTGTGTGCTTGTCCTTATTTCATATAAACCAGTAGACATAAATTTATGTATTCTATATATGTGTGTATATACATGTATATGCACACATATGTACATACATTCATACACACACATATACAGTGAAAGAGGGAAATTGCTTAGTTAGAGATATCTAATTTTACAGATGAGGAAACTGAGGTACAAAGAAGGTAAGTAACCTGCTCAACATCATAGGACCATAGATTTAGAGCTCAAAGGGACATTAGAGATCATTTTATCCAATTCTCTCACTTTACAGATGAGAGAACTGAGGCCCACAAAAGTTAGGTGACTTCTGACATTTAAACTCTAGGTATTATAATGATCCATATTTCTCATTTCTTCTGTGTTACCTGATCATTTCACTCAAATACTTTCTGTGACTTCCTACTTGCCTAGGAAATAAAGGTCAAACTACTTTGTTTAGAATTCGAGGCTTTCAAAAATCTGACACCTCCCTAACTTTCTACCTTTATTTCCTAATAATCCCTCCTATTCCCTGAATGTTTCAGTCAACCTAAATTCTTTTCCCTTACTCAAATATGTCATCTGCCTTTCTACCTTGATATCTTTGTTTACATGTGGAAAATCTGTCCTCCCCTTCTTTGGCTATTGAATATCTACTAAAACCCTGACTCAAAAGAACCCCTCCACCATGAAATATTCCCTGATCCTTCGTGTTGTCAATGTCCTTCCCTGTCAAATCTCAAAAATACTCACATCTGTAGTGCTCTAGTGCATTTACTGTTCTATTTCTTCCTATGGATTCCACAAGGGAAAAAATCATGTCTAATCAAAATTCTATATCTAAAAATGTTCTGCATACGGTAGATACTGAGTAATGTTCCTTGATTGAAGGTCAGAAGCCTAGCATCTGTTACAGATGGTTTCCTTTAGCTATGTAAAACCAGTCATTTGCTTTCCTAACACTCATGTCTCTTGACATGACTCCAGGGAGGTCCACAGATAAACCTCAGCCTCCACAGCCCAACATCTTTGACAATTCTGTTCAATAAACAATTATTCTTGGTTTATATGGGAAGTGATGGAGATACAGAGACAATAATGAAACAGTCCCTCTCTTCAAGGAGATTAACTTCCTCTGGGGGAGGGGTGGGCACTTGTAAGCAGGTCAGTGAATAGAAGACTGTTCTAGGAAGGAGATGACAAGAAGCAAAGACTTTCTGTGGGAGGTAATACCTGAGATGAATCATGAAGATAGCTAAGGATTCCAACAGAGGGAGATGAAGGGTTGCTGCCAGGAATACAGAAGAGTCTGGACAATGGTATAGAAGGGGAGGAGGGGAGATCAGCAAAATAGGCCAGTCTAACATAATATAGGTAAGAAAGAAATGTTATAAAATAAGTTTGGAAAAGTAGATTGGGACCAGATGGGGCATTAAATGACAAACTGTGCATGGAGTATTTTAGCCTAGGGGCTTTAGGAAGCCACTGAAAATATTTGAGAAAGGGAGTGATGGAGTCAGACATAGTTTAGGAAGATTACATTGGCATTTAAATGGAGGGTGGATCGGAGAAAGAAAAGGTAGGAAGTAGGAGGCCATTTGTTAGTCCAGGAGAGAGGAAATGAAATACTGACTTGGATGGTGTCTGTATAACGGGAGAGAAGTAGGCAGAGTCTCCTCAATCTTAGTACGATGTGTGTCCTCTCCTACACAAGGACTATTCTGATCCCTCCAATTATTAGTAAAATTCCTCCCTAAGAAATCACCTTATGTTTGTTTTGTAGCTAGGTGGAATAGTGAATAGAGAGCCTGACCTGGAGTCAGGAAGATCTTAGTTCAAATCTGGATTCAGACACTTTCTTAACCTTGTGATCCTGAACAAGTCACTTAGCTGTGTTTGCTTCAATTTCCTCACCTGTAAAATGATCTGGAGAAGGAAATGACTAAGTTCTCCAGTGTCTTTGTCATGAAAATTTCAAATAGGGTCACAAGGAGTGGAACATGAATGAACACCAACATTTTTATTTTCTCTAATAGAATATAAGCACTTTCAGGTCAGGCTCTATTTCATGTTTATTTTGTTTTGTATCCCAGCACCTACACTAGTGACTGGCAAATAGCTTTATAAATGCTGATTAAATGTAGCACAATTAACTAAGACTTGGCAACTAATTGGAAAAGTGGGTTGAAGGTGAGAGAAGAGTCAGTAGTGAGTCCAAGGATACAAACACAGGTGACCTTGATGATGGAATTACTTTTAGGAGAAACTGGAAAGTTTCCACATGTGAAATGATCTGCCACCTCAATTCCACCTCCTAGCTTCCCCAGCTCTAAGTATCATCTGAAAAAATCACACTTTTTATAGGAAGCCTTTCCCAACCCTTCCTAGTTATAGAGCCTTCCTTTTTTTGATTATTTCCAATTTATCCCACATATAAAATTGTTTGTATATATTTGTTTACATGTTTTCTTTCCACCACCACCACCCTACCCTACCCACCTACCCCTGGCCACCAATTAGAGCATAAACTCCTTAAGGTCAGAGACTATCTTTTACTTTTCTTTCCCCAGTGCTTAGTGCAATGCCAGGCACTTAGTAGGCATTTAATGAATATTTACTGACTGACTAAAAGTTTAGAGGACTAGAGGATTCAGAGGTAGGAAGGAAGAGAATGATCTTCATTCTAGACATATGGAGTTTGAGATGCCTCAGCAGCAAAGGATCACAGAACTAGAACTGGAACACACTCTAGAACTCATGTAGTGCTGACCTCTCATTTTACAGATGAGGCCCCAAGCCCTAGGGAAGTGGTGATGTGTCCAATTTCACACATGTAGTGAACATGAGAGGAAGTTTTTTAACTTTGTCCTGACATGCAAAAGCCAGCATTCTTCCCACTGAACCATACCTTGTCTACATGGAGCTGTCCAGAGTATAGTTGACAATACATGACAGACATTTAAAAGAGATATGAGCTGTTCATAGGTTTGTGTTCCTTCTTCTCTATCACTACCATTTCTACATTGTTCTGCATGACTCCCAGAGAAAAGCCCTCCCCAGATTGAGGAGAAAAATCCAGCCTACCTTTCTCTTCCAATCCACAAGACCTGTAGACATTTCAATGACTTTTGGGTCAGGAGAAGGATCCATGGACTGCTCATTGCCCTTTAGGAACTGAACATAGCCAAGTAGTGTTTGTGAGATGGATAACAAGATTATACCAGTCTTCTTTCTGCTGATGAGAATCTGAGAGAAATTTCCCATTATCCCAGTAATGCCAGACTGGCTTTTTATATAACTGGAGGGGGAAAAATCAGAATTGGAGATGAAAAGAAGGAGAGTGAATCATCATGGCAAGACACAGAAATGATATGACCACAAAATGGTTTCTGAAATGGAAATAGGGACTGAATACCCAGTTCCCTTTCCCATCTTGAGGGCCATTTATGTTGCCCAAAAAGTTTGCAAGAGACATCCCCTTCTGACCTACATTTTCCTAAAAACTCTGACCAAAGGATCCTAGGGTAGCAGTGACCCTCAAGGTCTTCAAGTGTGGCCCTTTGACTAAATCCAAACTTCACAGAACAAATCCCCTTAACAAAATGATTAATTCTGTAAAACCTGGACTCAGTCAAAAGGTGGTACCCGAGGACCTAGAAAGCCACATGTAGCCTCAAGGCTCCATCAGGGACAGTCACAGGGACACAGGCACAATGGAAGCATTACCCATTAGAGGTGCTCAGCATTTTGCCTGCCTCCCTCTCTTCCACCCTTCTTTCCCTTCTACCTTCTTTCACTTCCTTCCTTCCTTCCTCCCTTCCTTCCTTCCTTCCTTCCTTCCTTCCTTCCTTCCTTCCTTCCTTCCTTCCTTCTTTTCCTTCTTTGTTTTATACTTCTTTCATTTCCTGTTTCTTTCTTTCCTTTCCTGTACTTTGCATCCTAACTTCCTTCCTCCTCCCTTTCTTCTTTTTCTCCTTTCTCTCTCCTTCCTTCTTTCTTTCTTCCTTTTTATTTTTTCCTTCCTCTTTCCCTCTCTCTCTTTCTTCCTCTCTTCCTCTTCCTTCTTTCCTTCCTAAATTTCTTTCTTTCCTTCCTTCTTTGAAGCAGTTCAGGAAGCACTATAGGTTATAGAACATTACCAGTGCATTTGTCATATCTTCATGGAGCTTATAGAGTCTAGCCCTCATTCTTCCTGGATGCCAGCATCACTGGTCCTTATCATCATTATCATCACCTTCAGTACTAGAGAAGTATTTCTTCATTAGAAACTATATTTGTTCACCCACTCATTCAGCAGACATTATCAAGATCCTACTATGTGCAGAAAACTGTTAAGATGATCGACATTATAGTGGCAGGCTAGAAAACTATAAGACTACATATCATAAGGCTAGAGACCAAGGGCTGATGCTGCCTTGATCTGTCCACTTCTGATGGCAGAAGGCTGAGCTATCTGGGAATGAACTTGAGCCCTCTAGTGGAAATCAGAATAAAAGAGACTTAGGAAAAAGAAAAAGATATTTAGCCTCCTTTCTGTACTCCTCGGGGCTTGCCTGTTGCCCATTCTGAAGTTCTCCTAGACCTCCAAAGTATTTGTTACCTACAGGTAAAAGTATTCCCCCAAGGTAGGAAACTGAGAGAAGCAGCACATCAGAGGTGTATTACTAATCCTTGACCTGGATGAAAAATTAAGCAAGTCCCAATCCTGTCTAATGTGGAGATGGTGTCACTGTGGCCTTCCAAATATTCAAGAAGCCTCTTGCACTGACTTCATACACGTGCTTCCAGATTGCACTAGTTCCAGAGTCTGTGTTCAAATCCCCTCTCCAATACTTACTGCATGGGTCATTTTGGGACAATGAATTTAAACTCCCTGGGTCTCAGTTTCCTCACCTGTAAAATGAGAGGGGTGGATTAAATGGCTCCTGAGGTCCCTTGCAACTTCGGATCTAGAACTGATGGGTCTATGCAGTCTACAAACTTGGATGATGATGGACAGCCAAGAACTGAGCTTGGGAGATAGCCAAGTCCATAAATGCATCAATGACTGCTTACTAGATGCCTTCATGATCTCTCACAGTTGCATCCTTCACTCCTGACCTGACAATGAGAAGACCAATTGGGCAGGAAAGTAGTTCATGGAGCACACTTACGCGGGGCACACTTAAGTACTGTTGGAGTTCAGAGAAGGTGGAGTAGTCAAAGGACTGGATTAGTCAACTAGGGTTTATATCATGTGCCAAAATCCTCCCTGTTCCTCAAGACACCAGCTCTTCCAGATAGGCTGTCCTGATTTTCCTGGTCAGAAGTGATTTCTATCTCCTCTGAATTCTAAAAAGACGTCTTATAAGGTAATTGGATACTGACTTGTGGGCAAATCAACATGCACTTATTAATCACTTATTATCACCAGAGATACAAATACAAGTAAAAAGAAAGATGGCTCCTGCTTTCAAGGAACTTGTATTCTAATTAAGGAAGACACCAAATAAAAGGGGGCTGGCAAGCTAAGGGTGAATGAGGGAAAAGAATTTCCTCTTTGGGGACATGAGGGGAAAATTATCAAAAGTCAGACAGGGCTGAGAAGAAGTAACAGAGCAAGCATTTCCTTAATATAAAAGTTTAATGAGGAACTGTTCAATCAAAGGAAGGACCCCGGAGGGAAGGAGAGGTGGTAACATCTTTCAGGGTGAGAGGGCAGCTGGGTTTGTGGTGGAGACAATTATTGTAGCATTGGTCCTTTCTCCTGGGCTTCCGCATGTGGTGGGTGTTCCTTGCCACAAGTGTAAAAATCCCTCTTTCTAGGGTTTCTGCTTCCCATAATCATTCAACAGAAATTTTTAAGCACTCATGTAACCAGGGACTTTGTTTTACAGTATAGACACTGTGTCCAATGACAGGGAAGAGTGGGTGGGGCCATAGGTTGAAGGTCAAACACTGGCTCTACTATGAATAATTCTAAATCTGCACAAGGTAATCAAGCCCTGCATCCCCCCTCCCATCTTCTTTCCCAATCTTCGGAGGAAGGCAAAGGTGATGCGGGAGGACTGAATTAAAAGGAATAGAGAAAATTACTGAGCCTTTCAGGTTTTAAGGACTGATTCACAACATGCAAATATTGCCCTAAACTCCCCTTAGTTCAACATATGGCTTTCATGTTGGTTGCTCTGGAGAAAAACCCAGATTAAATCCTCATGTTTTGTAATTGCTTGTATCCACACAGGTATTGTTATACACACATGTAACTAGGTCTATATGTACAGTATGCTTTAAATAGCCAACTCGGTTCAAGAAGCATTTATTAAGCACTTCCTTATTACACACAAGGAACTATGTTAAGGATAAAGATACTAAAATTAAAAATGACACACTCCATGTCTTCGTGGAATTTATGTAATAAGAATAGATCACATTTATAAAGTTTAAGATTTGCAAGGTATTTAGCATATATTATAGCATCTGATTTTCATAATAGCCCTATGAGAGTTCTTTATTTTACAGTGAAAAAATTAAAAAAAACCTTAATAAATATTAATTGACTTGTCCAGGGTCACGCTTAACCTCTGTTTGCCTCAGTTTCCTCCACTGTAAAATGAGGCTAATAATAGCACTTCCCTCTCAGAGTTGTGTGAACCAAATGGGATATTATTTGTTAAGTGCTTATCACATTGTTCAACACATAGTTAACCATGATGATGATATGTCTGATGTGTTATTTGAATCTGATTCCCCTTTCTTCCAAGTTGAACATTCCACTCTAAAGATGCCTGGAGACATCTAAGAGGGTGCTATAGCATACACAGATACAAGTAAGGTAGTGAAAAGAGCCATGAATTTGAAAACAGAAGAGCAGAATTGAAACCTGACCTTTTCTCCTTACTACCTGTTGGATTATGCACAAGTCACTCTGCCTCTACAGGAGGTGGAGAGGGAGACTCAGTTTCCCCACATATCAAATGAAGAGGATTGACTAGATGACCTCTCAGTTTCCTACTAGATCTGATCTATGAGAGATTTTTCCTAATTACTGAAGGCATAAAAACCATCCCCTACATCCCCATAACTGCTATTGGTTGATTCAGTTTTCAGTCATATCCAACTCTTCATGACCCCATTTGGGGGTTTCTTGTCAGAGATACTGGAGTGGTTTGTCATTTCCTTCACCTCATTTTACAGGTGAGGAAACTGAGACAAGCAGGTTTAAGTGACTTCCCCAGGGTCACACAACTAGTAAGTGTCTGAGGTTAGATTTGAACTCAGGAAAATGATGAATCTTCCTAACTCCAGACCCAGTGCTCTATGTGCTATGGAGTCATCTTGCTGCCCCTCTAAAGTTAACCTTCCATATACTCCAGTTCCATCAAACTCAAATAGAAAGTTGAGTCAGTACACTGTACAGAAGGATTGCTGGGGGTGCGTATTGACTTAGAAAACCAGATATCCATATAATCTATTCTACATTTTATTTTAGTTTGTTAAATATTTCCCAATTACATTTTACTTTTATTTGGGCTGCACTGGGAATACTATTACTGCCGATTTTTATTAGGGCCACATGTTTAACACCCTTTGTCTACTCTATATTTACCCTTTATACTCTGATGTAAATACATCATTTCTTCCATTAGAATGCAAGGTTTGAGAGCAGGAGCTATTTTTTTCCTATCCTATGTATCCCCAGTACTTAGAGTAATTCCTGGAATATAGTAATTAGTTACTTGATGGTTTGATAAATATGATGCAAGGTAAAATATGAGGGGCAGATTGTGGAGAGTAGAGTGAAAAGAGAGTTAACTTTGGAATCCTGTCCCTGATACTCTTTGTGTGACTTTGGAGAAGTCACCTCACTTCCCTAGGACTTAGTTTCCTATTCTATAAATGGAAAGGGTTGGATTAGGTTAAGACCCACCTCTAAATCTATGGTCTCAGAAGGTATTCAATAAATCCCTGATGATTTGAGAGAACCAGATTTGATTCAGGAAAGAAGGATGATGTCTCCCTCTCCCCTGCTGGAAGAGGGTGTAGCACTACAAAGATATACCTACAATGATTGATAGATTCATGACCCTCCTTGTCCCACCGCTCTAGCCTATGTGCCTCCTTATCTAACTTGCCCTGGTGGATCTTTTCAGATGCCTAGGATCTGATTGTGCCTTCAGAGAAAGCTCCTCCTGACCAGAGCTGAACAGAAAATGTGACTTTCAAATACAAGATGCAGAAGAAGCATGAAATGGTAAACAGGAAAGAGAAATCACAAGAGATTCAGTAAGGTTAAACTGTCTATATTCCCTACATGGGAAGATGATATTTATAATTCCTAAAAACTTTCTCATTATTAGGACAGTTAGAAGGAAACAAAAAGCAGAGGTGTGAGTTGAATGTGATGGTATGATTATCTAAAAATAATAATAAATTAAGGGATGAGAAAGAAGAATGCACTGGGGAAATGGGAAAGGTAGAATGGGGTAAATTATCTGACATAAAAGAAACCTGAAAGAGGTTTTACAACGGAAGGGAAAACAGAGGAAGCAGGGAGGGGAGACCATGAGCCATACTGTCATGGGAACTGGCTCAAAGAGGGAATAACACACACACTCAGTTGGGTGTAGAAATCTTTCTTACCATACAAGAAAGTAGGAAGGGAAGAGAATAAAAGAAGGGGGTGGGGTAGAGCTGATAGAAGTGAAGGCAGTTTTGGGGAGGAAATAAACAAAAGCAAAACTCCTGAGAACAGACAGGGTAAAAGGAGAGAGAATGTAGAATAAACGGATAGGAAATAGGATAGAAAGAAATATATAGTTGGTCATCATTATTGTGAAAAAAATACAATGAATTTCTCCAAAGAAAGTTTCTCAAACATAAAAAACTGAGTCAAATTTATAGAAAAAAAGAGACATTCCTCAATAGATAAATAGGCAAAAGACACGAACAGGCAGTTCTCAGACAAAGTAATCAAAGCTATCAATAGTTATATAAAATGTTCTGGATTACCAATGATGAGAGAAATCCAAATTAAAACAACTCAGAGCTACTACCTCACACCTGTCAAATTGGTTAATATAGCAGAAAAGGAAAATGACAAATGTTAGAGGGGATGTGGGAAAATAAAATGGGGGTGGGGGAAGGGGAAGGGAGGAAGTGAGAAAATTTGTAACTCAAAATTTGAAAAAAATGTTAAAATTATTTTTACATGTAATTGGGAAAAATAAAATATTAAAATATATATATTTTTTAAAAAAGAAAAGACTCTTCTTGTTTTCTTGAATTATAAAGTAATATTTCTCCTATCTATAATGGCTGGGACCTAGTTTGAGGTTCTGGAAAGAGATAGGTCTTTTTCCTGAGAAAATTTGATGTGTGGTTTTACATCTCAGGGACAAGGAATAACTGAGAAAACTGATTGAATGACATAGTTGTTTGTCGTATGTATTCTTTATTGTATGTATTGCTTTTGGTTCTTATATTATTAATAAATCCAGCAGGAAGCCAACCTGTCCGGGGAAAAGCACACCAGCTCTGGAGTCAGAGGTCCTGGGTTCAAATCCCTAATCTGCTTCTTGCTACCTGTATGACTTGGGGTAAGTCATTTAACCTCAGTTTCCTCATATGTAAAGAGCAAAATGTGAAATATATGGCATCTGAAGTTCCATCCCATAAGGTTCAGTTAAAGGAGTGAGGAGCTGTTTCTATTTTTTGAGGCACAAAACAGTACTTTGAGGATCTCAGAGGAGAAGAAGCAACTTCAGCAGAGGATGGTTATCAGGTTATCTATTTAGGATTCCTGGAAGAGATAAAACCTGAGCTAGGAGGAGATGCATTACAGTATTACCCAGATATAAGGGACAGCAGATGCACAGAGGTAGAAACATACCTAGGACCATTTCTGGGAATTTCCTAATTTACATACCCCTGGCAAAGGGTGAGTGAGTAAGTTAAAATAGCAAGAAATAAGCCTGAAACACAGGGAGAAGCCAAATAGGGAAGGACTTTAAATGCTGTGCAGAGTTTGTCTTTTTTTTTTTTTTATCCTAAGCTATGGGAGCTGTTAAGAAGTCCAAGGAATGTTTTTTTATTGTTATTTTCCCTCCCCCTGAGATAAATTCCCACTGAGAGTCCTGAGTAGCCACATACTATGCAACACAGACAATAGGAATCTTGGCTTGATATTTACAGGTCATTTCGACTTTAGCAAGTAAGTATTGCCCCAAAAAGATTAGTAAAAATCAGACATTTTGGAACTAAAACATATTTTTTAATTCTCCAGGATACCTGCTATTTATAACTCTCCCCCAATCCCACTAGAGCAGAGATTCCGTTGGCATAGGAAGAGTGTTCCATGAGAAACCTCCCTCTAGTAAAGCAGATTAACTTTGGAGCAGGGGTTCTTAATCTGGGATCCATTAACTTTTTTTTAATATGCTGATATAAGAAGGGAGGGGAAGAAGGGAGAGAGAAAAATTTGGAACTAAGGATCTTTAAAAATAAATACTAAATTTTTTTCTTGACATGTAACTGGGGGGCAGGGGGAAACAAAATGAAGGAAGAAAAAATTAAAATATGCTGATATGTGTATTATGATATAATTGACTTCCTTTGCAATCCTATGTATTTTATTTTATACATTAAAAATGTATTTCTGAGAATTTAATAATACAATTCCATTTTATTTTATAAGTTTAAAAATATGTTTATGAGATTTTAAAAACATGATTTGATTTGATATATCTCAAAACTTAATTTAAAAACAAATTTCTTTCATTTTATGTATTTAAAATTATGCTTCTGAGAACTGAAAAATGATTCTATTTTATATATTTAAAATATGACTAAAAAATTTTAAACATGATTCTATTTTACTAAAAAAATGAGACTAAAAACCTCTTGCTTAGAAAATTGTCTGGAATATGAAGAGATTACTTAAGCCAGTTCTCTAGAGTTACAAAATCCATCTATGCCAGGAGAGATAATGTAGTATTGTTTGGGAGGGAAGAGAAAAGATTAAAAACCAAGTCTATTACTAAAGGACTTGGATTTAAATCTCACCTCTGGTGGTTGCTCCTGTGTGGGACCAGCAGGAAAGCATGATGGAGGCAAATCCTTGCCCTTTGCGTCTCAACCTCAAACAGTTCCGTCCACTGCCCACCTTAGATTGACCCACCATTGTGATAATGAAAAACAAGCTACAATAACCACATCTGACAGTTGATACATTTTTCTGTTCTTGTTGTCTCTTGCTTCCTTGCTATGATGGACAAGAGAAATTCATCAAGGAGAGGGATAAAAAGATGAAGGATATTTCCAAGAGTCTTGGTCTGCTTCTCCTCCAAAAGACAAGTCAGGTCATCCAGCCAACTCATGTGCCCCAGACCAGACTGAATCATTGCCATAACAAAAGCCTCACATGGCCAATTCCATGCTTCATCTCTTAGGCCCAAACATCCTTTTTTAAAAATACTCAGACCACAATTGTGTCCTCATCATGCTTCAAACAATTATCTTATTCCAGACTACTTGGCGATGAGTCCTCCATTACTCATTTTGAAATAATGGACAGGGAAGGGCTAAACCATGAAAACAATGAATAAAATGATATCATGACCACAGCCCTCCCCTGAACTTGCCCTACTCATCTTATAGCACTATGAGGCCTCACCTATTAATCCGAAGGTTCTAGTGGCACTGAGAACCTGCCCAAAGTTTTGCAAAATTATGTTATTCTGAGTAACACTTCAGTCAGCAAACCATTTCCTGACCACTGGGCAAAGGTTCTACCATTCACAGAACTCAAGATCCCAATTCAATATGTTCTGATTACCAGACCAGGAAGAGGGAAATTGGTGGCTCAGTGGATAGAATGCTGAACCTCTAGAGTCAGGAAGACCAATGTTCAAATCTAGCCTCAGATACTTACTCTGTGAGCCTGGGTAAGTCACAACCTCTGTTTGCTTTAATCCTCTAGAGAAGGAAATGGCAAACCACTCCAGTATCTTTGGAGAGAAAACCACATGGAGAGTGTGGTCAGTAGAGTCATGAAGAGTTGGACACAATTAAACACCAGGCCAGATATATACCTGTGCCAGTAAACCCTTCCTACCCCATCTTTCCACTCCATAGTTAAAGCCTGTCAAAGGCCCACACACAAGGCTGGGTCCATATGGAACAGAACCACAGTTGAAGTATCATTCTGACTACTGGTTCAGAGTTCCAACTTTGAGAATATCAAACATGGACCAAGGGTTCAAGCCTCAAACATGGAAGACAAGTTATGACCTCCACCCTAAAGCAGCAGCTCCACTGTTAGGATGCCTTGATCATCAGCGTGGCTCCCAGACTGCACCTTAATCACATCCCACTTATAGCACCAGGACCATAATTGCATGTTTGTCATGCCCCAAACACTGGCTGACAAGGCACAACTGTACTGTTATTGGGTGTGAAAGATCAGGCTGGGGCAGGGTGCATCTCCATCACTAGGCTGCAAACTCTTGGCCAGAAGAATAAATTTATCCTTCACCAATCTTGGGACAGGCCAGCTAGGTGGTACGGTGGATATAGTGTCAGTCCTGGAGTCAGGAAGACTCAATCTCCTGAGTTCAAATTTGGCCTCAGACACTCACTAGCTGTGTGACCCTAGGCAAGTCACTTAACCCTGTTTGGTTCAGTTTCCTCATCTGTAAATGAGATGGAGAAGGAAATGGCAAACCACTCCAGTATATTTTCCAAGAAAACTCCAAATGGGGTCATGAAGAGCCAGATATGATTGAAAATGACTGAACAACAACAACAAATCTTGGGACACTGGGTCAAAGTCCTTCCCTGACTACATGGCAGATACCCTAAAGGAATTGTAGATAAAGTCAAGGACATGTCTAGATTGTCCCAAAGACAAAAACTAAACCAAATCTATAGCTATCCCAGGACAAAGATTCTCTAAACAATAATCAAAAAGTGAAATTAAAAAAAACAACACTAAACAAACAAAAGAGCCATACTAAAATAACCTCCATAGCACAAGCTAGAGGCTATGCTGGATACCATCACCAACACCTTTTGATTTAGCAAAAGTCACAAGATAGAGACTGCAAAAGTATCTATACTACAAAGTAGTATCTATCTACAAATGCCAGATACTTTGGTAACTAGGCTGAGGGGAAAGAAAGGCACTGCATTCTAGATCTAAAATCTACTAGGGCTTGAGAACCGAGTTGAGGTTCTACATCCAAGGTGATAGCTCCTCTAGACCTGGCCCAATGGATCTAAGCTACAGGTCATGCTTAACTTCAAGCCATGATTTCATTCTTCCTGGACCACCAGACCAGACTTCTCCACAAGATCCTAAGCGCCAAGATGATAAATGTTGGAGATGATGTAAGAAAATTGAGACCCTAATGCACTTTTGGTGAAGTTGTGACTTGATCCAAACATTCTGGAGAGCAATTTACAACTATGTACTCGTTGTACATATACTAGTGTTAGATCTGTACCCTAAAGAGATTTTTTTTTAAAAAGGGAAAGGACCTATTTGTACAAAAATAGCTCTAGCAGATCTTTTTTTGGCGCCAAAGAATTGCAGTTTGAAGAAATGACCATCAATTGGGGAATGACTGAATAAGTTATGGTATATAATTATAATAGAATACTATTGTGCTATAAGAAATGATTATCAGGGTGCTTTCTGAAAAATCTGGAAAGATTTACTTGAACTGATGCAAAGTGAAGTGAACAGAATCAAGGCGACAGTAATAGCAACATTGTATGATAATCAACTGTGAATGACTTAGCTATTCTCAGTAATACACTGATCCAAGGCAACCCCAAAGGACTCATGGAGAAAGAACTGATGGAGGCTGAATACAGATCAAAGCATATTATTTTTCACTTTATTTTTTTTTTCCTTTTTTCAATCTGTGTTTTCTTTCACAATATGACTATTATGAAAATGTGTTTTGTGAATCCACACGTATAACCTCTCTCATATTACTTACTGACTCATGGAGGGAGAAGGGAAGGAAAGAATTTGGAACTCAAAATTAAAAAAACAAACAAATATTAAAAATTGTTTTTGTATGCAATGAGAGAAAGTTAAAACATTATTAGAAGATTAAAAAATAAAACTTTAAGCTGAAAAAAAAAATCAGGTTTTGTCCTGAGAGGGTAATTATTTCAGATTGGAGGGCACTTTAAGGTCAATAAATTCAACCCCTGTATTTTACAAATGAAAGAAACTGCGGCACAGAAAAGAGAAGTGAATTTTTCAGGGTCAGCCAGTTAGTAAATGTCTAGGGTAGGACTTAAACCCAGTACTTCCTGATTTGAGGTCTAGCACAGTATCTACTATGCCACAAGTGACAGTGAGAGAGGGGTGGGAGAGGATGATGAGAGGAATGGGAAAGGAAGGAAAGAATTTTGTCTTTTCTTTTTCAAACTAGACCTGTTCATTCTTTCCTAACTTGAAGCAATAGATATTTTCTCATTCAACACTTTTACTCTGGTCTCAGTGATTTAGACTCTGAGCTCCCTCAGTCTCCATTAACTCTTTTCCCAGCCAGTTAATGAAAACAAACAACATCTGAGACCCAGAGTCATCTCTCTTATGTGGATTCAGTTGCCCTTTCAAATTAACATCTCTTTGCTCCCCTCTCCCCACCCCTCCCCTACATTTCTTTTCTTTCTTAAACAAATGGACCAAATAACATCCTGTCTGATTCCTGATATACCTAATTCCCCCAATCTAATGGAGCCATTTTGATTCTATTCCCATTAATCCAATCAGTGTCAGGTTAGTGTTTGGCAAGGAGAACAGGAAAGCTGAGTTTCTTACTCCACGGCTCAGAAAGAGCCGAAAAGAAGCAAATAGGGAGTTGTTGGTGCTCTTTCCCACCAAGGATCATTAGCAGCAGCTCTGTTGTGGGAAGGACCAGGCAAGATGAGGATCTCTTCCAGGCTATCCCTCTTACTCTGCTTCTAGTATCAGTTAAAGTTTTTCAGTGAAATCTTTAAACCAGCAGAGACAGAGGAAGAGAAAAACTGTCAATTTGCATCTCCATGTCATTTTCCACCAGGTGAGTAACTTGATCCTGTATTTGCCCTCTCCAGGCTGGTAATCTCCATATGACTGAAATGAAGGAAAGTGAATTGATTCAGCAACAGACCCCTTTCCATATGTGTCCCTTCATCATCATCATATATATATATATATATATATATATATATATATATATGAGGAAATGCACCCAGGCTTCTACCCTCTGGTTAGCCATTTTAAAGCATCCTTAATCATCCTGCAAGGGAGTAGAATCCCCTTTGGGAGGAGGGAACCCTTATCCTTTGAGGAACATTCTGAACACTTGCTAAAGGAAAGCAGTCTTTCCGAGTAGTTCCATTTTGTGTTCATTGTCTGACATTCTCTTCTAGAGTAGGGAAAGGGGAGATTAGGTAGTATCGTTATCATCATCATCACTAATAATAAAATTATTATCTCTAATGAACATTCATTGATCATTCACATTCTACAAGATATTATTACGTCCCCAAATTTTTAATAAACACACATACACACTTCTCTACAGAGCAGACAGTCTATGCCTTCCCTGTATATATATATATATATATATATATATATATATATATATATATATATATATATATATATATATATATATATATATACATAATGTATATATATGTATGCACTTGACACCATTTGCAAAATAGAAATGCTGACCCCTGTAGTGTAGTGGCAGTGATGTCACTGACTCAGCATCGATAGGGCATGAGACTAGATTCCCTTTCCTAGGATATGGCTTTGCATTGAGTCATCTATGCTCTCTCACCTGATTCATTGTTATGTCAGCTCTGGATAATAAGACAGGTCACCAAGACTAGGGATCCTGTCTGAATTGATGAAACTAAAAGTCCCCCTGAGATCTAACCCAATCCTAGATTAAAAAGATTACAGATTTAAAATTAAAAGGGACCTGAGAGTTCATCTAATTCAAGCATCTTATTTTACAGATGAAGAAACTGAGTTTCCAATGAGGGTAAGTGACTTACCCAAGGTGACAAAAGGTACCAAGTCGTAGGGTTGGGATTTGAACACCATGATCTGTCTCAGGATCCTTCTGCTATTTCATGGTTTCCCCCTTTCAGACCCACTGGAGGCATTTGACAGAATGACCTCTAAGGTTCCATTCACTTCTAAATTCAGTCTGATGATGGCTAAAATTGACATAACTTTTGATATTCTAGGAGTGCTTGACACAAGAGGAATCAATCCATAAACAATCATTTAAGTGCCTACCAAAAGTGGAAAGCACAGCTCTAGGCACTGCTGTCTCAAAGCTTATGTGACCCTCTATGTCCTCAAGTGCAGCACTTGAGACCAAAGGCTGCAGGTTTCCTACCTCTGCACTAGGGTTACAAAGACATTGGGGAAAATAGTCCCTACCCTCAAGAAACATATAGTATGGGCAGGATATACAAATGTGGGCAAACACAGCAACCTAACAGCTTTAACTGCTTAAAACTGAACTTAGGTTGTTTGGATACCCCATGTATAAAGTTACATGCAAATAGGTGTGAAAAATGGAACAGGATGGGAAACACTAGCATTTAGTCCTCACAAAACCCTGTGAAACAGGCCTTTTTTTTGAACAACAGAAGAAATTTGCCCAAAGTCATGGGCTAATCGATGGAGATTCTGGGCTTAGAGCATATGTGTTCTGATTCCAAAATTCAATGTTCTTCCCATTATATCATAGCTACCATTTAAGTTAACAGATAGTTTTCTAATTTAGAGAATCAAGAAGACTTTGGTTCAAATGGAATCTCTCAGAGTACGTGGCCAAGTCTCTTGACAGTTCTGAACCTCAGTTTCCATGTTTGTATAAAAATAAAGGCTTACTACTTGTACTAAACAGGATTTTTGGAAGGATCAGATGAGATAAATACTTATAAAATGCTTTATAAACCTTAGAGTGCTATAGGAACATCATTGTTGTTCAGCCATTTTACGGTCATTTCTGATTCTTTGTGACCCCATTTGAGGTTTTCTTGGTAAAGATACTGGAGTGGTTTGCTCTTTCCTTCTCCAATTCATTTAATAGATAAGAAAACTGAAGCAAACTAGGTTAAGTGACTTGCCCAGGGTCACACAACTAGTGAGTATCTGAGGCTAGATTTGAAGTCAGGAAGATGAGTCTTCCTCATTCCAAGTCCGGTGCTCCGTTCGCTCAGCCGCCTAGCTAATAGGAATGTTAGTTATATCCAAAACAATGGCATATTATTTTTATTTTCACTTGTAGTATTACAAATACAATTTCCAAATCTGAAAGTTGGAAGGGCCAAGATTTAGAGAGTTCAGAAGGTATTGACTCAAAGAATGGTTCTACCAGTTACATATTAGTTGTAGGCTAGTGAAAAAGTCACTTCATCTTTTTCAGCCTCCGTTCTTCATCTATAAAAATGAGAATGTTGGAATATATGACCTTTAAGTCTAAATATATTATCCTTCTAGCCCTAAATATATTATCTTATGACTTCATGGTCTCAAATCCACATTGTCCAACTGATATCTGAAGAGACAGACCCTCTAAGTGGCTATTCAGCCTCTGCTTGCAAATGAGTTCATAGACACAGTTCTCCAAATAATACTTGTCAGATAAAGCACTTTTAGGGAAAAAAGAAAGAAAGAGGGATGGATAAGGAGATAAGCAACTGAGGTTTCAGTTTTCTGATTTGTAATATAACCCAAATCACTTATATATTTAATTATCTTTTCAGAAGAAATTCAGTAACTCTCTTAAAGATAGAGACACCTTTCAGTGTTTGCCAAAAACAAGCAAAGTGAAATAAAGTTGGGCATGATCAGATATGTTAATTTAAAGTAGGCAAAAGGAACTGAAGGAAGTGAACAATGTCAGGTTTTTATCTCTACCTGCATCTCTTCAGTTGGACCCTGGACAGTTGTGGTTTGCTGTTAGAAACAGAAATAGTAGAAGCCTCATTTGGAGGCAGCTTGTGCTAAGGAGGCTTCCAGCTAAACCCGAATGAAACTGGTCATTTTTTTTTCCTGGGCATGCCCATGTGATGAGAGATTCTCTGGTTCACGTTCTGAGTGATGGAAGGGCCCTCAGCAACCACTGATTTCAACCAGTATAGAAGTAAAAATTCCTCCTACAACATCTCCTGCTTTTGCTTTAAGACCTTTGCTGTGGGGGGAGTCCATGACCCCTTGAATCAACTCCTTATGTTTTTAGATGGCCCTAATGTTAGGAAGTCCTTTTGACATCACCCTCCATCTTGGCATGAAATCTAAATATGCCTCTCCGCAGTACCATCCATTATTTTTAATTCTGCTGCATTGATCTTCCCATGCTGACAGTCTACTGTGCCCTAGATACCTCCTCACTCTGGAAGTTCACTTCACCCTGATAGCAGCCCTTTCCTCTGGTTAGTCTGTTCCTCCACAGTTTACATTTTAAGGAAAGTAACTGGGCTGGTCACGTCTTCTTTCCTCTTTGAGTTAGGACCTCTGTCATGACACTGAAAACATGATAGACCCCACACATAGCAATAGTGGTACTATAAGTGCTCATTAATTTAGAAAATACACAATGAAGGAAAAAGGAGCTGTTATTAATCCAGTAACACTTTAAAATCCATTTACACATTATTAATTACAGGAGCCTCTTCAAATATATGAAAAATAGCAGTACCTATATGTGTGAGACACATTATTTATTCAGTCTACAGGAGTGTTTATTTATCATACTGGGTCACACTGCATATTTTGTTGAAACTAAATAAAGAACCAAGTGACAATCCTTGGTGAGCATACGGAATCAGGGACCCCTTTGCAATAATGTCTGGCTTTCTTTCTTCCCTCCCAGATATCCTTGGCCCACAGGTTAGAAGCCATTGCTCCCAAGAGGAGATGCCTGAGCCAAGGCCTCTGAAGGAAACTAGGGCACGTCCCACAGCAGACAGGAGGACAGTGTTTGGTCCTGCAATCTGGCCAGGCACCAATCTTCTGTCCCCTGCTGACACTTTATCCTTCTCTCTAGTTTGTAACATGGCTTTCCTTTGTTTTCCTTGCTAGTCAGCTTGGTAACTTTCCAATTGTTTTGAAGCAATCTTGTGTTTGAAGGGAAAGCGGACAGGACCCAGTGGTGCCATAAAATCCTGGATATCAGCTGGCAAAATGCAATTCCTTCTAAAGCTTGAGAATTAAGATTTCTGAGATGGCTCGTGACAGAATCTTAACAGACAAAACATGCAAAAGCAGGCAGCAGGAGGAATATTTATGCCATAAAGCAGACGGAGAATGTAGGTACGTGCCACCAAAGGCTGTTCTGAGGCAACCTCTCTCTGGCCTCTGTCATGCCACTGAACCCCAAACTTAGATGATCAGGACATTCTCCCTGACCCAGATCTAGCTACTGTCAACACACAGTTCTTCCCATGTTCTGACAAGATGAGGTTAACAATGGCACTAATGATACTAGTAAGCAACTTACACATGGAAAAGAGTCACAAGGAACCATCATGGTCAATTTCCCCTTTTGATGGAAACCTAGTGTAAGAGCCTACTATGTGAAATCAATGGAGACCACTATTCCAGTACCACCTTTGATATTTGCCAGTTATATGATTTTAGGTAAGGCTCTGAATAAAAGCCAGTATAGAGAAATGGAAAAAAAAAGCATTTGACCTGGAGTCAGGAACACTGGTTGTCAAATCCAGCCTTAGAGTTTACTAGCTATGTGACCTTATATAAGTCACTACTCTGGGGCTCATTTTCTTCTTCTGTGAAATGAGGATGATAATAGTATCCCTTTTGTGCAGAAGGTCATTTGAGATAATTGCTCTGAAAACCTTAAATATTAGATTTAAATGCCAGTAAATAATAGTAGTTAAAAAGCCTGACTTTCTATTCCCCAGATTTGACGTTTCATCACTCATCTCCAAATTTTTTTTACTGTCCCTCATGTCTAGAATTTTAATATTCTCCCCACCCCCATATTACTTGACCCATGTCACCTCCGAGTCTGTCAACCTCTTCCATATTCTTGTCCTACAACATTGTTCCACATCAACAACCCTAAAGAATAATTTTACAGATGCTTCTGTCATATAAAACTGTGTTACTTGCATGAGCTTGGTCTTGAAATACTCTTAATATAACCTCCTATTCTTTCTCCTCTTTTCTTATTCCACTTATTCCAGTTATCATCCTCATCATGACCTTCACTCTCTCTACCCCCGCCCTGTCTTATCACTCCATCACTCCTACTTCAGTCTCACTTTCCTCAGTTTAAGGCTGGATACTGTAATTAACCAGCTAAAGTTCTATATTCATTTTGCTGTCTTTGAGTTCAGGGCAGCTGGGTGGGGCTGTGGAGAGAGTGCTGGGATTGGAGTCAGGAACCCTCATCTTTTTGAGTTCAAATCTGGCCTCAGACACTTACTAGCTGTGTGATCCTTTTTGCCTCACTTTCCTTATCTGTAAAATGAGCTGGAGAAGAACATGGCAAGCCACTTCAGTACCGTGGGCAAGTCACTGAACCCAGTTTGCCTCAATCCTTATCTAGAAAATGAGCTGGAGAAGGAAATGGTAAATTACTCTAGTGTCTTTGCCAAGAAAATCCAAATAGGGTCACAAAAAGTCAGACATGACTGAGAGCCTGAATAACAATGCCCTTGAATCACTTCCCTCCTTCACCTATCACTGCTTACACATTGCCAACCCTCAACCTTGAGTTACCCTCAAGTTACCCTCTTTTGTCACTCCTACTCCTATGTTACTGAGTTATACTGGGGGACAAAAAGTCACATAATTGTGCCAACTAGTTCCACTATATAATAATGTTACACACACACACACACACACACACACACACACACACACATATATATTTCCCCTCTTTCATTCCCATGCTCTGCCCATCCAATCAGCAAGGGACCTTGTATCCTTTGAAATGTTAAGGTCATCCACTGTTGGACCTCTCTTATCTTCTTTTCCATACAGCAAAACCACACAATTCCCCTTGTCACCTGCTAAAATCTTTGAAGAAAAAGTAGAACTTCTCTTTGTCTTGATCAACCCTTTTACTTGTGCATAGATATCAGTCCTTTTTTTTTCTGAAAGGAACTTAAACCTTCTACTATTCTCTCTCTCTCTCTCTCTCTCTCTCTCTCTCTCTCTCTCTCTCTCTCTCTCTCTCTCTCTCTCTGTCTCTCTCTCTGTCTCTCTCTCTCTTTCTCTCTCTCTCTTCCTTCCTCAATATTACAGACATGTCTAGATACCCCCTTTATTGATTTAAAAAAATCCAAAATCAAAATAAAACAAATGAGCATTCATTTATCTCTCAATTTCCACAACTATTATCCTATTTGTCTTTTCTCTCTGTTAGCCAAACTATTAGAAAAAGACATAGATATTCACTGCCTCCACTTCCTTACATCACTTTCATTTGTCAATCCTTTCAAATTTGTCTTTTGATCCCAATTTTGAACTAAAACTCCCTCCATTGTTAGTAATTATCTCTAGATTTTTTCAATACTCTTTTATTTTTCCTAATTACATGTAAAGACAATTTTAATAGTTATTTCTTTTTAAATTTGCATTCCAAATTTTCTCTCCTTCACCTCTCCACTCTTTAAGAGTAAGTAATTTTATGTAGGTTGTATATGCACAATCATGCAAAAACGTATTTCCATATTAGTCATGTTATGAAAGAATAAACAGATGAAAAGAAAAAAAACTCAAAAATATTAAAAAGTGAAAAATACTATGACTTGATCTCCATCATCTCTTTCTCTGGACATGGATAGCACTTTCTATCATGAGTCCTTTGGGATTATCTTGGGTCATTGCATTGCTGAGAAGAGCTAAGTCATTCAAAGTTGTTCATCTTACAACCTTGCAATTATTGTTTATAATGTTCTCCTGGTTCTGCTCAGGTCACTCTGTATCAGTTCTTGTAAGTCTTTCCAGGTTTTTTTCTGAAATCAGACTGTTCATCATTCCTTATAGCAAAATATTATTCTATTACAGTCATATACCAGAATTTGTTCAGCCATTCTACAATCAATGGGCATCCCCTCAATTTCCAATTCTTTGCCACCACAAAAAGAACTACTATAAATAGTTTTTGTACAAATTAGTCCTTTAATTTTTTTTTTAAATCTTTTTGGAATATAGACGTGGTAGTAGCATTGCTGGGTCAAAGGGTAAACAAAGTTTGATTGCCCTTTGAGCATAGTTGCAAATTGCCCTCCAGAATGGTTGGGTCAGTTCACAACTCCACTGACAGTGCATCAGTGTCCCAATTTTTCCACATCCCTTCCAACATTTATCATATTTATTTTCTGTCATATTAGTCAATCAGATAGGTATGAGGTGGTACCTCAGAGTTGTTTTAATTTGCATTTCTCTAGTCCATAGTAATTTATAGCATTTTTTTTTCAAATGGCTATAGATAGCTTTGATTTCTTTACCTGAAAACTGCCTGTATCTCTTCATTGAGAAATCCAATAATCTTTCTTAATTTACTTGACACCTCTGCAGAATTTGATTTTTTTAACTATGACCATACTCCAGAATATTCTCTTATTCCTTGAAATCAGTGACCTGGACTTTTCATTTTTTTCTTCATTATGTCTCACTGCTATCTTGGGTATTTTTTTTCTTGATCATGACAATCCATCTTCTATTTTTTAATTGTCATGCATGTTCTGGGCCCTCAGGAACTCTAAGTGATCATATTAATTCTTGTGTGTTTAAATATA